>NC_057799.1:362277930-362330257 GCF_018294505.1 Triticum aestivum
AGGATGGTGTCGACGATGCGGATCTGCGGCCGTGGATGGGGCGTCAGAAGCTGCTCCGGTGGTTGGGTTAAGGATAGTGTCGACGATGCGGATCTGCAGCCGTGGACGAGGCATCAGAAGCTGCTCCGGTGGTTGGGTTAAGGGTGGTGTCGACGATGCGGATCTGCGGCTATGGACGGGGCGTCAGAAGCTGCTCCGGTAGGTTGGATGAGGGTGCGAGGAAGCGGATCTGAGGCCATGGACTTGTGAGTTGGCAAAGCGGCCCCGGTAGGGTTGAGAATGGTATAGGCGAAGTTACTCCAGTAGGGTTGACGATGGTGTCGGCGAAGCGGCTCCGGTAGGGTTGAGGAAGGTGTCGGCGAAGCGGCTCCAGTAGGGTTGAGGAAGGTGTCGGCAAAGAGCATCAGAGGCCGTCGACGGGGGCGTCGGTGGGGCGGCTTTGGGGGGTGTGGACGAAGCGTCTCCGGTGGGGAGTACGAATGAGCCGCTGCAGATGCACCGGCGAAGCAGATCCAGCGCCGTGGACAAGGCCGGCACTGAATGGGCTGTGGTACAGTGGTGGATGAGCAGTCTACTTGTTTCTAGGGGAGGTGGGAGGGGTAGATGCGGCCGCAGAAGCAGATCCGGTGAGGTGGACGCCGCTGGCAGTGAATGGGCTATGGTATGCCGATGGATGAGCGGTCTAGGGTTTCGAGAGGGGAGAGGAGAAAGGGCGATGAAGTACGGACAGCGTGATGTAAGATGCTCTGGTGCTGTGGAGTTAGTCGTTTTTGCGGGAGGGGGAGAGGAAATGGGGGTGCCGTGTAGTGGGGGAACTGGAAGTTACCAAAGCAGCCCCGACCTATCATGTAGATGAGGGCGGTATTGTAACTGTTGGTCTCCGTGCACCAAGGACAAAAGGGGGATTTCGCATGCTAAAGACTAAGGTGGCGGAAATTTTAGAAGGAGGTGGGAGATTTTGCCGCCCGCGGGATCATTCGTATCCAGATTCAACTAATTTTGGACCGTGCTAGCGGGAAGGTCATGCTAGACTGTGTACACGGGGCACGCATCAGCAGTTAATAACTGGTGTGAAGTCCACCCTAGAAAAAAGACAATAACTCGGGATGATGCGCCGATAACTTGGACGTTCACACGGGCGCGACCAATCGTACGGGTGTAGTGGCGCGTTCACAAAAAAAGGGATCAAACGCTCAGCCTATGTATTTCTCGTGTAAATAGATAATTTAGTGCCATTGGTTATTTACTTTAAACATAATGCATTGACATGTTAGTGTAGAGGCGCACAAAAAGAAATGGATATTGTAGTCAGCTACTTAAAAGTGTTACCTCATATGATTACATAGCCTCCATTTCATAAATTGCGTACCCGTTGAATTCATATATGAATATTACATATATTACTTCAAAATAGAAACTTAAATCATCCAAGACTAATGAATTTGAATGCAAGAGTAACAATGGTGCATATACATGATAGCTACATTGGTTGTTTGAAGAAACATCACTGTAACTTTGGCATGCACAACTGAAAAGGTTTATTTAAATGGAAAAAAATGTGATATGTGAGTGTCCAATCTTTATAGCGTTGAATCGATATTGTACCTTTGGCCACGATATGAAGTAGATATTGACTTATGTTCAAGCGATGCACGTCCACGATCGCTAGATAGTGATACGTGAATGAATTGTGCAATCTCTCTCACACGCATACATATCTCATTTCCCTGTGGGCATCGGAATCACACACGCGCACTTCGTGTATTTCTCTCCCTCCGTCAGGGTTAAATTTGTCTTCCTACCCCGTCCTACAAGTCTCTCACACAGAAACTCACACGCTCTCTATGTCTAACACGCCCACCCCTTTAATTCCGCCCACCCACAGCCACTAATGTCTCAAAGTATAATAATGTCTCTCGCACATATGCTATCTACCTATCCCTTAATATAGCTAGATATGTGTGACACAAACTCCTTCTCCCTACTAGCAAGATGCCCATGCGTTGCACGGAACATCAAGATGCATTTGTATGAGAAGTTTATCTTGTGGGAGAAAAGGATGAACGAGGGAATGCCTTATTTGCAAATGCGGAGAGGAGTGTGGGTATCTTTTTGCAAAATTGCCATAGTTTCCTTCTTGTCCGTCGGATATAAATCAGATGGCCTATATTGCAGGATGGCAGGAACACCATCATCACCAACTCTGTTTTTTTATAAGAGTAGAGATATGTGAGTGTCACTGCCCCCCCCCCACACACACCCACACTTCCCAACACCGAAGGAGTAGAGTGACACCTCGATCTTGATACTAATCTATCGACTGGCTTCTCTCTCAAACATACACACACACACTACCCGGCACCGAAGGAGTAGGGTGGCACATCGATCTTGATAATAATCTATCTACTCCTCTTTCAAACACACACACACACTCGCTAGTTGTGCCTCTGTGCCTATCGCGCACACTCTTGATACGTCTTTCTCTCCCTCCCCCCCAACAATGACAGCAGAAGGGTGACAAATTGATCTGATCATAATTTGTCAATTGGTTTCTCTCTCAAACATTGTGTCTCAGTGCCTCGCTCGGTAGCCCCCTCGATATGTAGACTTCTCGCGCGCGCATAGCTGTAGTGACGATGATGCTGAACCCAGTGTGCCTTGTTTTTACCGGCCTCATGTGACAGTTTTCACCCTGTTTTCTGTTAATTAACAAGGCAACCTTTTCTTTGTTACTACTAGTGAATCTGAAATCATTCGGGGCAGACATAAAATATATCACTTCAACCCAATTATCGCAGCAACTATTTTAAAAGAAATTAGCTAGGTGCCCGTGCGTTGCACGGAACATCAAGATGCATTTGTATGAGTAGTTTATCTTGTGAGAGAAAAGGTTGAACGAGGGAAGGCCTTATTTGCGAACGTGGAGAGACGTGTGGGTATATTTTTGCAAAATTGCCATAGTTTCTTTCCTATCCGTTAGATATAAATCCGACGGCCTATATTGCAGGATGGCACGCACACCATCATCACCAACTCTGTTTTCTACTACCTCCGTCCGAAAATACTTGTCATCAAAATGGATAAAAAGAGATGTATCTAAAACTAAAATACGTCTAGATACATTTCCTTTTATCCATTTTGATGACAAGTATTTCCGGACGGAGGGAGTATTTGTCTTTTTAGAGATTTCAACAAGTGACTATGACCGGACCTTACCAACATACTCAAAAAAGTAGTCCATAATTTTGATGTTACCCTCTTTTCTTGGTGGTGCAGTGCCATCTGGATACCTCATAAATAAATCAAGGACAAATCTGACCCCTTCCTGAAAAGACATATGGAGCAAAATGAGTGAATCTACACTCTAAAATATGTCTACATACACATCCGTATGTGGTAGTCCATTTGAAATCTGAAAAAGACAAATATTTAGGAACGAATGGAGTATATATAAGAGTAGACATGGAGATATATCTCCAGCATGGTCTACAACAAAAATGTGCTGGGCTGGTTAGCGCTGGATGCTCGCAACGCGATGACATGAGTTCGAATTCTGTCTTTTAACTTTATATTTTTATATTATATATTACTCTACTTATTTAATATATACTTCTTTCGCTACGGTACTGACAGTGGAACCCACAGAGTACTTAGAATACAAGATTAAGGATGTACTTGTTTCTTTTTAACTTTCTGTACGAAGCTGTAGCCACCCTGCAAGTCATGTGTACACTGTACATGCAATTAACTTTTTATAGAGGGAAAATCATACGGGCAATTAACTCAAATGGATTGGATGTCACTCTATTATTTCCAGCATAAAGTGCATCTCCAACGGCAGCCGGCAAATTTCCTCCCGCTTACTTAAGCGGAGGACGACATCAAACGCCAGCGGCATACATTTTTACAACTCTAACCAACCAGATGAAATTCGTGCAAACACGGACTGATTTCATATAAGCATGAAGGATTTCGTATAAAAAAGCCGGATCTTCATATAAACATGATGGATTTCATTACATTTACATGAACTAAGAGGTGCCAATCCGGCTCTCTTGTATAATTAATACTCCCTCCGTCCGGAAATACTTGTCCTAGAAATGGATGTATCTAGACTTATTTTAGTTATAAATGGCCGCCCGTGGATCCCTTTGTCTTCCTCATGTCCGTCAGACACTTGCGGGGTTGACGAAGGTCCTCGGAAGAGACGAAGCAGCAAAGAAACCACCTGAATCCGCGGTCCTCGCCTCGGCGGTGGCCTTCATGGGTCCCAAGTGGCGGCAGCCTCCCGTGTTCTACTTCTCCTCGATGATGGCGGCGGACACGGAGAAGCTGGCCACCGACTCGTCGCTCTCCACGCACCCGGCTTCTGTCTCTGCCTGCATGGCGCTGCCGCAGGCACGGGAGGCGCGCCCACAGACACGGGAGGCGCGGCCACTACAGACACTGGTGGCGCAGTACGACGCGTCAGCGACGGTGCCCGTACCGGCGTGCTAGCTGCCGTGCCGGCATGGAGCAACTCGCCACTCCTCATCGAGCTGAACTGGAGCGGCGAGTTGCTGAACCACGCGCCTGCTTGGGGCGGCAACTGGCTCCGTCGGGCCAAGCGAGGTTGGTGAAGCACCGAGCGGCCTCGCCCGTATCCGGAGGGCTCGGCGGGCCACCCAGTCGGGTAATATGCTGGAGAACGGCTCATCGGAAGCCATCGGAAGAGTGGAGAAAATGGTGAAGGAGGAGATGGGGGAGCGGCGGAGGGGTGCGATTGTTGCCCGCTGTCTGTCTGGCCTCGTGTAAATAGAGGGCGGACGGTAGGAGCTTGGCCAGCGTCTAGCCTCGTTTAAACTGAGGGCAGACTGGAGGAGCTCGGCCGGTGTTGCGTTTAATTCCGGCCCGCTCATGAACGGACATGTGGCAGGAGTAGGATTCTTGGTTTGCATGCGGGTTTAACGGAGGGGTTTAATGGAGGCGCCGGGCGTGCAGCGGGCGGCGCAGTTCTATTCGATTTGACAGCAGTAATGAGCCGTCAAATCACAAAGTCCCTCGCCTCTCGTGAAACCGACCGAGCTAGACTGCCCCGCCCTCTAGCCTTTTAAAAAATGTATATACTCCACTTTTGTACAGTAGTAGTATCGATGGATTGCGCCATGGAGCAAAACTTGAAATTAAAAAAGGTGGTACATATAGAGAGCGCTCGTCGCCAAATTATGCATACAGTACTATTAAAAAGGCTTGTCACAATAATGGTGTCCAGCACAAGTGCACAACCCACCCCTCAAATAAAACTAAGCACCCTGGAATTCTTTGACAAAACTAAGCACCCTGAAATTCTTTGACAACTAAACTGCTGGTTGTATGATGTTGGCCATATATATTGTACGTATATAATGTGAAGAAACGAGTGGTAGTACTATACCAACTAAAATATGAAATGTAAGAAATACTAGTATGTATGTACTGAAGAGTTAAAGTAACAAGAAGAAACATAACATAGTTCTGCTGGGGGCTCAGCACAACACACCCCTCAAATTAAATTAAACACACCTGAAATTAAACTTTGCAACTATTCCGGTAGACACTGCATTAGAACCACCATGAGCAACGACACTGCCACCTTACTCGGAGTCCTCGTCCACGTCCTCGACTTCGTCCTTGTCCCTCTTCCTCTTGGCTGATACTTCTTTGCTTGAACCGCACACTTGGCTGTTGCTCTTCATCCAACCCTTGTAGATATTGAAGCAAAGGTAGCCATCCATTGCAGCGTAGTGGATGTGGTCTATATCTAGTACATTCCGCTGCCATGCATGACGATGAAACGTGTATGGAAGTTTCTCCAGTTTACCATACAAAGGATGAACCATGGCTCCTGCCAGGGTTAGTATTGAAGGCTGACGAGAGGACACCAACCGATTCTTCTGGAGGTCGAAGGTGTTGCCTACAACGAGGCCTATCCGACGCAGGACTTCTTTGTCGTTACCAAAGTCTACAGTAACGAATTTGACTAGGTTGCTCTCGAGGAAGTCCTTAAAATCCTGGCACTCAACGTCGGCATGGCATATGTGGTAGACCAAGCATAAGTCATGCACGCAAACCTGGATCACGGCGGGCTTCTTCCTCTCTTCGTCCTTTAGATCCTTCTCTCGTCCCAGGACTATGGTGTACTCAACATCTAGCCCAGCGACCCACTCATCATCTGAGTCTTCAAACATGCGTCTGAAGCGAGAAAGGCATCCTTTCACCGTCGCGGAAGAACGGGTGTAGATGACGTCGAACTCATCGCCGGTGATGGTTCTAATCTTGTACTCACCGCCGATCGAGGAGATTTGGGGCGCCATGGATTTGGGAGGAGGGTTAGGATTAGTGGAACTGCCGTAATGTGAATCGACGGGACGACTAGGAGCGAACCGCCGTAGTATTGAAGGATGTGCGGGGACGAGTAGGAGCGAACTGCCAGCGTGCGAACGGCAGGGTAGTGGCTTTCCATTCTCCCATGATACGGGCTTCCGAGAGCCCTTGGATCTGAGATCGAAAGGCTGCATGGCGTGATTCTAGACCTATGGGTGAATATCCTATCCTGGAGGGTTATTCTGCAAATTTTCAGCAACTTAGCATGCGACCGTTTGATCTCAGATCCAAGGGCTGCCAGCAGCCCGTATCGTGGTCGCGCCTACCACGACCGTTGCATCGCTCGTGCGGTCGCGCCCTTGGAGATTTAACACGGTGCGTTAGGCTATCTGATGTTGGCATGTCATACATAGTCATCACTTAGTCACTCATACTACAAGAAGGTTTTGGCTATAAGGTTGGCTATAAGTGTTTTTTTACTTCACTCTATCTCTTTCTTCGTACTCCCTCCGTCCCATAATATAAGAACGTTTTTGACACTAGTGTAGTGCCAAAAACGTTCTTATATTATGGGACACATGGAGTACTAGTATTTATTGCATTGCCAAGGAGTGACCTCTTCCAATGAAATGGTGTTGCTAAGTTTGCTTCATTTAATTAGCTATAGACTCAAAATTGTCTTTTCACCTAGGTACACGCGCTTAGCACCGTTTCTTCCTTGGATCACCAAACTAGTCTCTCTCTTCTTGATTAACTTGCCACATCAGACTTTATGCCTATGTGACAAGCTTAAGCACCTGTAGGAGCAAGTAAGTACAATAGTGCGCTTTACATGGCATTTTTGCATATGTGGAGGAAAGAGAGGCAAGGAAAAAGTGGAGAAGTGGGCTCTCATGCAAGAGCCAGCCTCTACTACATGGTGGAGCATTGGGAGAGGCACCTGTATGGAGGTGATCAGGAATCGGGAGACTCACGCCGGTTGTAGCGCCGCAGTTAAAATGATAATGGCAAGTCAAATCACGGGGCCCCACCTGTCCAGCAGTAACTCGCTGTCAAATCACACAGCCCTACGTTTGCAGCAGCCTACTCCCTCGTCTTCTCATGTCTCTCTCGAACCAACTAGGCGGAACTGCCCCGCCTACCGCGCAGGAAAAGCCCGCGCAGTATACTCCCTCCGCCTAGGTGACCAAGGTGGAGAGGAAAACGAGAGAACTTAATGTTTAGTATTTGCTAAGGCTGGTTGTAATGGTACTAGCCTTAGCAATTTTGATGAGGTGTCATAGAATTAAATGAAGAAAGAGAGAGAGTTGAGTACTATGTGTCATACATGGCAATAAATAAAGTACTACATGATACTAATATATGATACATGGCGCGGGAGTACTAAGTATTAATAATACAGTTTTGCTAGAACTCATCTAGATGAGATATAATTTGGTCTCATTCATCTTTTATAGCCATTGGATGTGATGTTATATAAGATGCGTGTGTGCTGACGTGGGTTGTATTTGTTCTTGTGCAACGAACTGACCACTGCATGTCATGTTTGATAGTCTCAAGTCATTAAAAGCATACAAGCCCCACATCTCTTCTTGGTTTATTCCTCTATTTATGTCAAAAAATAAGAAACAACGTGAGAGTTAATGCACCACGCCTATGTGTTTACTATTTGGTTTTCATAAGATGACTTAATACTCACCTAGACGGAGGGAGTATTCGATTTGACAGCGGGCGGCGCAGTTCCCGATACGGCTTTAATGCACACGAGGGAGGGAGTAGCGGTTCCCGATATGTTGAACGGCCAATGCATCCTCCTTCAATTAATGCATGAGGGAAGTAATGGGAGGAGGTCCGGGAAAAGAGGCTGCACGATGTGAATGCAACGCAGTTTGCCCTCATTGCCCTCATATAAAGGCGCCCCTCCATTCCAATGCATCTACCACATCATACGCACCTAAGCATTTGCCTAAGCACCTACACTAAGCGCAAAAGAGCTCACTCCAGACCCATAGCGGCGATGCGCGTGAGCGGCCAGCGGCTGCGCCAGATGGTCCACGACACCGGCCTACAGCATGGCGCCGAGGATCGTCTCCAGACGGTGTTGGAGACCGGCTGGTGGATGGCCGCCGTCGACGCCAACTACGACTCTCAGTTGGACCAGATGATCGTTGCCACCAGCAACAAGTTCACCGTCCTCAAGAAGCTCGCGGACGACATCGCCGTACTCCTCCAGCGCGCACGCCCGGGCTCCTCATTGCCTGCCACCCTAATCGGCCTCCATGGCCGGAACCTCTTTCAAGCACTGGTGACCCTGCGACTGCCCGCCGACGCCATGAAGAATGTCCACCTGGAGGTCACGCTCGCCACGAGGCGCCTCGCCCTGCAAGAATTCATCGACCTACACATCCACGTGTACGAGCAAATCGTGTACATAGGTATCTACAAGGCCAGTGAGGACGCTACAACGTTGGCCTTCCTCAACCGGCTGGAAGCCTTGGATGCCTTTGCTGAGAAGCACCTCGACCTCGCCACAAAAGCTGCCGCTCCTTAACCGCCGGTCAGTGGCCCGGCGCACTAAGTTGAGGAGGAGGAGGTCGTGCATTGATGGATGCATCTTTCTTCTTGCCTTCTGTAACCACCACTGCGATCGCATCATCATCGTGGCCTTCATTCTTATTGTGCTGTTGCATTCTCGTTCCAGTCAATACTGACATGTGCGATCCCTTTGCTTAATTATATGCATCACTGTAACTAGTACTACATCCGTCAATTTATAAGTTGTGCTTACCTTTTCCATCAACTTCATGCAACGCGCGGGCATCTTGCTAGAAACACTAGAATATGTCTATATAATCCGTATGTGATAGTCCATTTGAAATCTCAAAAAAGACAAATATTTAGGTACGGAGGGAGTAATATATTAGGAGTATATCAAAACAATAGTGATTTCTTTCAAGTTTGTGAACAAATACTACTATTCTACTACTTTGGATCTGTCGCAACGCACGGGCACATTGCTGGTAAAAGGAAAAGGCCTGCCGCGTTCGCGCCGCACCCCCACACACCTGGGAATCGGGAGTACAACACGGCCCGTCCGGCACGACACATAGCTTAGGGAAGGCGTATTTCCTAGCATTTTCACTTTCATGTGGGACCGCCGTTGAGCAAACCAACACCCCGCCCGCCGCCGGGTTGGAAAACAGAAACGAGGGGAAGATCTAGCTGTAGCACGGAAGCCAAGAAATTTGGTGTCAGACGGGGCTCGTTGATAGGAGCATTCCGTACTAGTACTACTCCTACTAGTACCAAGTTTCTACTCCTAATACTATATTACTAGTACTACCACTATACAACTAGTAGGTACGCGCACGGCACAACATCGTAGGAACAAAAAACGGGAACATCTTGTTTTGGGTGATTTATCTTTTTTCAATCAACGTAGTATGAATAATATGATGTGGGGGGCACCCATGAAGCTTATGTGGCTTGGTTGCATGGCTACGGAAGGTTAGAGAAAAATAAATAGATAATGTGTTTAGAGTGCACTCCACTAAATAGATATACTTTGGATCCATTGCAACGGACCGGCACATCTATATCTATACCCCCTATATAGTGTGTGAATTTTTTTGAAAGTTGGTCGTTGGATGAAGCCAATCCGACGGTACAAAGATGGCAAATCCGAGCACTACTGGCCGTTGGATATCATCCACCAGATTCTGCCACATGTATAATCTAGAAGACTCCATGGTTGAACTTAATTCATGACTAACTTTGCCACAACTAAGCTTAGGAAAAGTTATTAGTTCTTCAAAATGAGAGCCACAAGTTGGCAAGCCTAAGGGAATCTTGCCACATTTTTTGTGTGTATCTCATGTGGGGCCTTAGTGTTGCTTGCCTAAGGTGTGGCTTGAACCAAACACTCACCTAAGTTAATCAAACTTGCCTAACCTTACATTCCACCATATTTTGCCACATGTTAGAATCCAGAAAGCTCCACATGTAGAAGCATAATGCACAAACCACCAGAATCTCATGCGTGCAATGCACGTGTACCTTACTAGTTCTAGTTGGTAGTAGTAAGAAACAAATTCTAGTTTTGGCACGAGCTCGTACTGCGATAGCACCACAAGGCCTGCCGCAGGAGTTACATTTCCCTCTCGGGGCCCACGAGACCGAACTTCAGTGGCTTAGTGCCCGGCCTATGAGTCAATGACATGCGGACCTTAAATGCGGCTGGCCCACATGTCATTCTCATGGTGGTGGCGTGGTTCGCAACTCACTCGTTCGAGATGAACTGGCCGGTGGTGGCGTGGCCGTGGCGAGGGTGCCACAGCTGGGCGTCAGGGCGTTACGAGGCGTAGATGGCCACACCGGCGGGTACTACATGTAGTACATAAGTACTCCAGCTGAGGATTGATGACCGGGACGAAATGTGTCACAGTCGCTGGATGAAAATTCGATGGTGCGGGAGTACGGATCGGAGCACAGCAGCGGTGCAGGCAAACCGCGTCCAATCGGGTGTGTCTGTGGTAGAAAGTTGATGGTCGCCGCAGTTCAGCTGGCCCGCATGTCATGCACACAAAGGCAGAGGAGCGGTGGGGCCGAGAGGGATGAGGGGCACGTCGGGGGGATGAGGATCCCCTGACGCGAACAATCCTACCATTCTGTCACTGACATGTGGGACCCATAAGCGTGGGTCCCACCTGTCAGCGAAGGAAAGGCAGGGCAAGGCAGTGATAGCCACGTCAGAGGATCCATGTCCACGTCGGGGGACGTCGTGCCGTGGGTTGGAGCGGCGTCGTGGGAATCGCGTGTGGGTGTGGCAGTGGTAGAAACAAGAAACGTGATGGTCGCCGTGGTTCAACTTCCATGGACAAGCTGTCATGTCTGCTGACACATGTATATCAAAACTAGAGTGTTTATATTTCAAGCACGTGAACAAGTATTATTCTACTTCTTTGGATCCATTGCAATGCACGGGCCAGCACATTGGTAGTAGTAGTGTCCATCTCTATCTCTAGAGGCCTTCCGTCATTCATCCTTTTCTCTCACAAGATAAACTACTCATACAAATGCATCTTGATGTTCCGTGGAACGCACGAGGATGTTTCCTTGGGGGCTCTCCAGTGCGGCGTGGCCGTAGTTGCAAGTTGACGCCCCTTGAGATGCCGACGTTGAGGGGCACTCGGATTTCCTCCGATGAGTAGGTAAGATGAGTTTGATCATGTAGTAAATGCATTCTAAAGACTACTTCCGTGTCCATTTCCTAATTCTCCCCCTGCCCACTATTTCACAGGTTAGGCTCGGTGCGAGTGGAGATTGGCTTGCATATGTACGGGAGGGTACCAACATCAATTTGCACAACATTTACAATGGTGACACCGTTCCCGTAGAACCTTTGTCCAACATTGGGATCAGCCATGCAACGGGCGACCGCATGAATTGGTACGATGGAACCACGGTGAGATTGAATAAGATAGCACGAACCTTGCACATGGCGGTCAAAGGCGGACCATGCTGTCTGCGGCCAATTTGTTGCCGTACGAGTAGGAAGACGCTGTGCTCCTTTCTAACCGCATCTTCGCGGTGACAAACCAGGGGACTTATTTTGTATGGGACACATCCTACGATATACTCCCTCTCTCCCAGTTTATTTGTTTTGAATCTTTTCGTTTTATAAGTTTCAAATTCAAATTTAGAGCTCCCCATCACATGTTGAGATTACAATGTCCATTAAATCGTTGCGTGCATGTATAGTAAAGAAACAAATCTCGAGTTTGGCACGAGTTCGTACTGCGGGAGCACCACAAGCCCTGGCGCAGGAGTTACATTTCCCTCTCACGGCCGTCGGGACTGAGCTTCAGTGCCTTACTACACCTACCTTTGAGTTAATAACATGTGGACCCAATAGGTGACTGGTCCACATGTAATGCTCCCGTAGGCAGAGGGGCAGTGGGGCCAAGGGGGGTGAGCCGCAGGTCGGGGGACGTGTGGTTTCATGGGTTCGAGCGGCGTCGTGGGAATCGCGGGTGGCTGTGGTAGAAACTTGATGCTCGCCGCATTTTAGGTGGCCCACATGTCATGCACACAAAGGCAGAGGGGCGGTGCGGCCGAGAGGGGTGAGGCGCACGTCGGGGGGCGTGGTGCCGTGGGTTGGAGAGGCGTCGTGGGAATCGCGAGATGAAACGTGATGGTCGCCGTAGTTGAACTTCCATGGACAAGCTGTCATGTCTACAGACACATGCACTGCATACCGATCAATGGAAGGAGTAGCAGAGAAAGCTATATATGCGGATAAATAGTTCCTTATAGTCAAGCGGACCCACGCTACTACTCTGTTCCAAAGAAATGCACACCATCGAAATAGTCCATCTATATCAATATACACCGAGAGGGAATAATTTTTTTACAAGAGAGGAAATAGTTCATCCATCCATAATGCCCTCCTACTGGTGCAACCTTTTCTTCTTCTTCTTCTTCTTCTTCTTCTTCTTCTTCTTCTTCTTCTTCTTCTTCTTCTTCTTCTTCTTCTTCTTCTTCTCATTCTCTGTGGGAGACGGCTTCGCAACAAGCTCTTTGGACCTTGCAACTATCTCGAAACTCACACGGGCATCGAGGGCAGCATATTTTATCCGCTCGTACGTCAAGGGATAATTCTCCCATCCAGATGACCTTAATGCCACCGTCTCGTCACCCTTCTGAAGATTTGTACCGAGCACAAAATTTGCTACGTCGAATAGGGATGGTGTCTGTTTATCACAATCTTCTATAGGAATTTTGATTCTGGTTTGTAGGTCAGCGATGCTTTTCAAATCAAGGTTGTACGGCTCCAACTTCTATTTGTCCCCTTCGATGGCTGCCCCACAGAAGTATACGTCCTCCCGAGACAAGAAATCGTGAAGCTCACCTGGTATGGAGGGCGAGTGTATGATGTGGTACACCAAAACATCATCTTCGAGGCACAGCTGAAGGACGGCGGCGCGCTGGATCTTCCCAGGGGCACGCTCCGTGTACTCTGCGTCGAGACCGATGACCCTCATCTCTACCTTTTCGAGGGAGTTGGATACATTGTTGATCCACTGCCGAACAACCCTTGGGTGGACGGTGACGGTGGAAACTATGCGCATCAAGCCTTCGACGAGGACATGTTGGACGCTAAAAACCTGCATCTCGATCTCTTTCGCCAGTTGGAACCGCTGGAACGGAGGGCTATGGTTTGGAGAATTAGGGTTAGATGGCTAGTCTAACTGAAGTAGTAGATGATTATTGAAAGAGGTTAAAACAATGTGAACGTAGTGGGGTTTGGATGCAAATGAAGACGAAGGGGAGGTGAAGAAGCCGAGGAGAATCGGTTCCCGATGGAGAAGTAAATGGGAGAAGTGGCGTGCAGGCAGTTGATTAGACGCCTAGGTAGACTAAATGAAAAGGCTATGCGGGTAGACTGATGAGTCGTACCTGTTCGTGTACGTGCCCATCCTTCCTGATAGGTGGGACCTATGCAAACAGATAAAAAAAGGTGTCGTAGTTTTTTTTGAGCGCGTGAGTGGGAGACACAACATTCTCTGGTTAAGGAATACTCCCTCCGTTTAGGTGAGTATAAGTCACCTTATGAAAATCAGGTTTTCCCAAAACCTTTAGGCATGGAGCATTAACTTCCTGCTCGATCCCCTCCCAGCCTAGTTAGCCAGCATTCTCTTCCTCTGCTGCCGCGTTCTACCTTTCCATTTTTCCTCTTCTCAAGTGTGGAACAATCTGCATGCCGTCCTTGATGCACCAGAACGACCACTGCATGCATCGCGGCAGGGCGTTGATTGGGCATGCATGAGAATTTGGTTCTGCTCGCAATATGGATGATACCTGAACGATGAAGTGAATAGGCATGCTAGCACGGGAGACCTATTTCCGCTATACAATACTGGAGTACTCATGTTCCTACTACTACTACTACTACTACTAGTAGTAGTAGTACTAGTAGTACAACTGTGGTACACTTGATGGTCAAAATACTATTCATCCGGTCCTCACAGTGAAGTGACAACACCCTGCGCCTGACACTAGTCCAGGCGGCGTGTTCGGGTTACCAAAGTCAGCCTAACCCTGTGCACTGTGCAGTCTGTCACCGCCGCTGTACAGCACATTGGTGCCTCGCCTCGTCTCCCTCTCCGCTCCCATAGCACCACTCCATCTCCATCCTTCTCCGTCTCCGTCTCCATCTCACTGTGCCCCCGTGTACCGTCGCCTCACTCGCCTCCCCCAGTACCACTATTCCCTCGCTAGCCGCTCCAGCACCGACATCCTTCTCCCCCGTAAATCAAGCCCCCTTCCAAACTCCACCATGGCCGAACGCGAACCGCGTAGCATCCATATGAGCCGCGATTGGAGCAATCTCCCCAGTGACATCATCGACCTCTGTTGTTCGTGTATGGATATGTTGAGCGCCCTGCGGCTCGCTGCATGCTCGAGGGACATGCACACGGCCATCGTCGAAGCGAGGCCTAAGCTTTTCAAGACACCCTGCTTGCTGCTATCTGGTCTTGCGAGATTGGCTCACCATGATACGGAGGCGTGCATGATGCCCCTCGACTTCAATCCGATCTCCATTAGCCAAAACTTCTTTGCAGGTATGTAGTGGGTCGCCATACATCATTTCCCTCGACATCGATCCGATCACCATCGCCCGAAACTTCTTGGCAGGTATGTACTGGGTCGGCATGAACTCCCACTGGATGGCTGCCTTCAGAGAAGACGGTAAAAAGTTGGTGCTCGTGAACTTCCAGACCTCCCATGAGATTATCCTTCCTCCGTTGGATTATATAGAGTATTACCATCGCGGTCCAAGTCATCTAGATTACTACGTCAGTTGGACGGACCTTGTTTTGCAGAAGATTGTAATCTGCCAAGTGCCCACACGACATGCGAATTACGCAGACTTCAAGCTAATTGCCTTGTTCGACCGCGAACTCGCCTATCTTTACGCCGGTGCCTTCTTTAGCTGGAGACAACTCGGCTCGCAGTGGATCATCGTCAAAGCTGATACACACTTCTGTGATGCTATTGAACACAATGGCATCATCTACGCGATCGACAAAGCAGATGGCACCATGTATTGCTGGGACGGCGCATGTAAGTTGTTTCCGTCTCATGTTAATGATGACGCCATGACACTGTTTGAAATTTTTGTGATGATTGGCATATCCCTGTTTGAGCAGAATTTGAGTAGAACTAGTATTAGAGACGCTGTAAATCAGCTATATTTGGAATGAGTTAATTCATGCGATTGTGACAATGTCATTATAGCCAATTTGTACCCTGAATAATCAAACGGTTAGGAATATATGGATATTATCCTTATTTTACAGTAATCTATATACTACTAATACTACTAAATATGAGTGTGTATCAATGGCCATGTTAGTTTCCTCATTTTCATGATGTAGAAACATGCACCACATTGTTGGTTTCATCTAACCATACATTAGGGAAGTAAATGTGCATATGGAGAACTCTATATTTGGAAGTAGTGAAATCCTGCAATGCTTACCATGTGTACATACCTATATTCGCCCTTCAGCAATCAACGGCTAGAATAATATCCTCACAAAATTTTTGCCCACAGAACACGAGTATATAACAATGCATGGTCTGTAAGTTACCTTGAAGAATTTGTTTGTGAGGACAGAACATGATTACTCCCTCCGTTCCCAAATATTTGTCTTTCTAGAGATTTTAACGAGTGACTACATACGGAGCAAAATGAGTGAATCTACACTCTAAAATATGTCTACATACATCCGTATGTTGTGTCTATTTGAAATGCCTAGAAAGACAAATATTTGGTAACGGAGGGAGTACATAACATGCATGACATGGTAGTTTCCGGTGAAGAATCGATTGCGAGATAACATGAGTATAACCATGCATGGCACTTCTATATTTTCGAACCCAGTATACATTTCCCTGTATTTTCCTCCCAGTTACAACAGGGACATATCAATGCTGTTTCTTGCATTATCCTACTCATACTCTGAACAATGCTGATCTTACATTAACAATGCCTGTCCTTTTTGATATGATGCAGTGTCCCTACAATTACTGCCCTTTGTAATCACACCACCTTTGCCAAAAACAGGGAAGCACAACTGGTTCGTCGCTCGATTAGACGATGACAAAAGACTGATGATCATTCGGACACATGAGCCGGAAAAGTTATATTGCAAAAACCCCACTGTATACAAGCACCGTGTAATACGTGAGTATCCAGACAGTGGCTGTTACGTCTATGAGCAGGATACCAGCTTGTTGGGGCCTTTAGGATTTTTTAGTTGGAGGCGGGTAAACAGCCTTGGTTCACACTCTCTGTTTCTCGGACTCAATTATCTGATTAACCAGGAGATCACCGTTGGCAAGGACCTTTATGGCAGAGAGGCTCTGTTTGCTATGGAAAACTGTGTCTACACGGCGAGCCCTAGGAGTTCGGGAGCAAACTCCCCTGATTGTCAACGATACAGCCTGCAGCCAAAAGAAGGTGAGAATGACAAAGGCATCCGGATTAACTTTGATCCTTGGATGTCTCAATTACGACAGACAGTGATGTGGTTCAAGCCTTCAGGTTGATAGGTAATTGGGCTGTTGCATCGAAAGGGTGGAGTACTGGTGTCTCCGGATCACTGGTCGCTGAAGCGGGGCTGCAAATTATGATGGTGTTGGATCATCTCTTCATATGACTTTGTTGTCTTTGCTGCTGGTTCTGGATGGGTAGTTCTTTCTTTTGTTATGCATATTCCTTGTCATTTGGTCATCCTCGTCTATGTCACTCTTACTATGTAATAGTTGCTTCTGTTTAGAATGACATTCTCGTCTGGATCACGAGAGTCTGAGCGCTGCAGATGGGTGCGTTTTGGTGGTGTAGCAAGACTTCTTATGAACTATCATGTCTTGCCATTTATGTCAGTAGTAGTCACTAGTCAGTGTTTGAATGTTGTATATATCGTTGTTTCGAACTGTTTATTGTCTTGAACTACTGGTGGGCTAAATGAGGGCATCACCATTCTCCAGTGTTCAGAGTATATCTCCTTTTTTTCAAGTTATATAATTTGAGCTCAGTGTCTTTTCGATGATGTACACTTGCTTGGGCCAGTGAGGTTTCGTTAAATATGGGCCGAGTAGTAACGCAATGCCAAACAGGTCAATTATGACTCTCAGGCCGATCTATCAAAAGATCCTGAAAAAAAAGAGGCCGGGCTCTCCAAAAAAGAAAGAATAAGGACTCTTAGGCCGACATGTGGGCGCCACCGGTGTTTTCGTGCGCGTGCGCGTCGAGAGCATATTGGCGCATGCTCGAAATTCATGCTACCTTTTCATGCCTAGTCTCCCGCCCCTCCCCCACCTCAGGAATCTCGATTCCTACTCCAGTTCCCCCAAATCCCCCTCCTGTACTCCCTGTACTCAAGCGCACTATCATGTCGCCGGTCAACACGGATCTCCGAGCCGGAGATCCCGAGGTCCGTCCTGCCTTCAGTCGCTGCGTGCTGTCGCTCAATAGTGGCATGGCGGCGCTTGACGACCAGTTTGCCGGCAAAGTGCTGATGGTAACCATCAACGGCGACCGGCCTCCCGTCTCGCCGGACGACCTTGTCAAAGCTCTTGGCATTCCGCACGGCATCCAAATAAGTGACTTGCTCGTCGAAGTCTGTCCGCCACAGGCTGATTTCTTCGTCAGGTTCCGGACAACTTTCGACTGCAGTCGTGTGTTTGAATCTTCCCGGCGTTTATTCTGCGATGGCGCGCTGGTGAGCTTTGATCCGTGGCACCCAGGATGGGGCTCGGTGCCCTCTGAGCTTGAGTTTTTAACAAAGCTTACCTTCCATGGCATGCCTCGACGTGCTTAGAACAGCGAGTCCATGAATGACCTTATCAACGACCTTGGAGGTGAGCTCGTAAGTATGTTTGTTCCTCCAGACAGCTGGGCTCTGACGGTTATGGCATGGATGAAGAAGCCGTCCACCATACCGAAGGAGATTGGTGTTGAGATACCGGTGCAGGAACCGGGGTTGTACTATTCGTCGCCACCAAGGCCGCCACGGACCACGTTAGGGATGTACCTGTATCGAGTGTTCGTGCATGTCGAAGAAGTGGTCAATCCATCAATCGAAGTCCTGCCGCCGCCGCTGGTACCAGGGTCTGTCGACGATGTCCATTACAGGAGTTAACGTCAGACTTTCCCCGTGTTGCTCGGAATGATGGATGGCATAGGGCCTACTCCATCGCGCGGCGGAGGCCACTGCTTCTTTGGGAGAAGAGGCAGGGCTGGCTGCCTGGATGTGCTCTAATTTGAGGTAACAACTGAATCTTGTCAGATACTAGTTAAATCCAAGCTATGGGTGTGAAGCACTGATATGCCAGTACATTTGATTGTGACCTGTTCTAATTTTGTACCTGAACTCTTTTTTAGAAAGGGCTGTACGTCAACTTAATGTGCTAGCAGAACTTATTGTGTTCTCTGTCTGTTTTCTTTGCACAACATTCAAGATTTTTCCCCGTCATTGATAAAGACGATGAACCGTTATGTACGACTTCGTTGGTTTCAACATAGCCCTTCCCGTAGAGATCCACTGTTTCCATCCCGATTGTGTCCCCTGCGTGAAATTTTTGTATGCAAGTTCAGTGTGCTATGATGTTCTATATGATTGTGTCAACTATATAAGTTTTTACTGAGCATCAGCAATGCATATGGCTAAAAGATGTAGTTACGTGCATCGACCGATGGGTCTCTCTCTCTCTATCTCTCTCTCTCACACACACACACACACATGCAAGCGCGCACACGCACAAGTGGGACCCGTTGAATTATTTATTTACCCATGATAGCTTTTAATTAGGTTCCACTGTAATAAAAATTTTCTTCAGTTATTAATTGAGCTTAGTGACTTCAAAAAGTTGTACAAAAGCCTTGTTTGGGCCTTTCCGGCGTCGCTGAATGTCGGCTGAGTAACCATGTTAGGTTGTATTGTACTACACAGGCCTTTTTTTCAACATCAGCAATGCAACTGGGCCGACAGTTGTACACAATATCCGGGTCAACTTGTTATTCTCCGCCCCGCTAGGCTGCAAACTTTCCTAGGAGGTATGCATTAGGCTTAACAAGAAAATGGACTTTAAGAAATAATAAATGGGATGTAATTATAATAACTGGACAGTTACTATGCACCAAACACGTAATTAGTTTGAAAAATATATTATTTTTGGAATTTGAAATTTTTAATTTCATTACTTGTTGCGCGCGCAATATTTCGTTGGATTTTAACGTAATACAACTTTATTTTGAAATTATATTTAACCTGACTAGAAATTTCGGATCCCATCAAAATGTGGGAATCTTTTTTGAATTCTGTTTTGAGCGGTTGTTTGAATGTCCTAGCTAGAAGTTGGGTTGTACTTTTAACAAACTGTAAATGGGCTCTAGTAAATTCCATTAGAATTAAAAAATGGGCTATACATTCTTACAAATCGCAAATGGGCTATATGCTCTATGCCAAATCCGAGCTGTGGGCCTACTAAGTTGACACGTACCAAGGGCTTTGTCAACTTAGTCAATATAAACGATTCTAGCTGCAGTGATCGTACGATGTCCATCCAACGGCCATAGAGCTTCTTCAACCTCTAGTCTTCTTGCTCCAGCCGCCCAAAGCAGCGCCGGTCGTGTCGCGTGCTCCTGCCTCCCGTGGCCGGCTGTGATGCCGCGGAGTCCTCACCGCCCCATACTACTCCCACCGCTAGCCAGGCCATCCCTCTACTCACCCACACCCCCTGTTATTCTGCGGCGTCGGCAGCCTCACACCGCAGCCGAACCAGTGAACCCTCGTACTCCTCTCCGCGCGGGCTTCCACGGCTGCGTCTTCCCCGGCTCCGCGTCGTCCCCTTCCTAGGCCTCGCCGTCGTCCAGACCACCGCCCTGGTGCTCTCAGCGCGGCGTGGTCAACGTGGTCAATGGCCGACTTCCATCGGAAGAGTATTGTACGTGGAGAGGCTGACAGCTGGGTCCAGGCGGCCGCAAGGAAGTGCCTCCTTATTACGCGCAAAATAATTATTCCTCCACCTGACAGCAAGGACCCACCGGACGGGCCACCTTATTTCGCAAAAAAAACGTTTCCCCCCTGACTGCTGGGACCCACCGGACGGGCCAGCATATTTCGCGAAAAAAACGTTCCCCCGCTGTCAGCTCGGACCCACCGGAAGTGCCTCCTTATTACGCACAAAAAAATGAATACTCCCCCTGCTAGCTGGGACCCACCATGGTGGTAGGCTGACTTGTGGGCCTACTAAGTTGACTGGGACAGGGGCCTTTGTCAACTTTAGTCAATATGAATGATACTAGCTCCAGTGACCGTACGTTGTCCATCCAACGGCCGTAGTGCTTCTTCAACCTCTGGTCTTCTTGCTCCAGCCGCCCAAAGCAGCGCCGGTCGTGCCGCATGCTCCTGCCTCTCGTGGCCGACTGTACTGCCGTGGAGGCCTCACCACCCCCTACTATTCCCACCGCTGGCCAGGCCCTGCAGCGACGACAGCCTCACACCGCAGCCGAACCAGTGAACCCTCGTACTCCTCTCCGCGCGGGATTCCATTGTCGCGTCTTCCCCGGCTCCCCGTCGTCCCCTTCCTAGGCCTCGTCATCGTCCACCGCCCTGGTGCTCTCGGCGCGGCGTGGTCAACGTGGTAAGGAACGACTTCCATCGGACGTGGACTGTATGTGGAGAGGCTGACAGCGGGGTCCACGGCCGCAGCAAGGAAGTGCCTCCTTATTACGCAGAAAATAATGATTCCTCCACCTGACAGCGGGGACCCACGGGACAGGCCACCGTATTTCATGAAAAAAACGTTTCCCCCTGACTGCGGGGACCCACCAACTACATCTTCGCACGCAAGGAAGTGCGTCCGGGCAAAAAACGATTCGCCCCCCTGACTGCTGGGACCCACCAGCTACATCTTTGCAGGCAAGGAAGTGCCTGACAGTCGGGACCCACCTGGTCGAAGCGTTCATAGCATTGTCATTCTGGTCGCGGACGTGTACGTATATACTGGTCAATGTAGAGGCGCGCACGTGTCGTAGTAGAGGCGCGCACGTAGCATGTACACGTACGTACAGCGGCCAGTGTGCAAGAAAGAAAATATGGCCACGTACGTACATATGGGCAGGGTCTCGAATGCCTACTCGCGCATATGTATGGCCAGGGCTCGTGTACATGGATGGGTCGGAACGGAGAAACAACGTCGTCTTCCTGTTCATGGGGAGCCAACCGGCTGGGTCGGAACGGAATGCGTCGTCGTGTTCATCGGGAGGGCTTGGACGGAACAACCGATGGAAAAGAGGCCTGGCGTACTAGAGAACGGAGGAAACGGCCTTGTGTTCGACCGGCCATATTTGAAACGGGATCCTGTTCATCGGGAGGGGTCTGGCGTACCGCAAAACGGAGGAAACGGACCTCCTATGGTCGAAACGGCGGTCCTGTTGATCGGGAGGGGTGTGGCATACCGCAGAACGGAGGAAACAGACTTGTGTTGGAGCGCTACGGTCGAAACGGGGGTCCTGTTCATCGGGAGGGGTCTGGCGTACCGCAAAACGGGACTCCACGGGACACTGTTCATCTCCACCGTCGACCCCCTCCAGCCTCCACGGGCTACTGTTCATCCACCGTCGACTTCCTCCAGCATCCACCTGAGACTATTCATCCACGGGCTCCTGTTCATCCAGCCTCCACCACGCGCTACTCCACCGGCTACTGTTCAACCAGCCCTCTCCACGGGTTCCTGTTCAACCACCCCTCCATGGGCTACTGTTCATCCAGCCCTCCACCGTCTACTGTTCATTCTGCCCTCCATGGGGTGGTCCTATTCATCCTGCCCTCCACGGGGTCCTGTTCATCCAGCCCCAACCGGCTCAATCGATCGAGTCCTGTTCATCCAGAGGCAACACCACGGGGTCCTATTCATCCACCCCCACCGGGAACTCTTCATCGAAACCCCCCCATCAACGCTCACTGTTCATCCAGAGGCAGCATCGATCGGCTTCAGTTAGCAGCAGTAGCGAAGGAATCGCTCGATCGAGTTCAGTTAACAGCCATCGATCGATTGCTCGGGTTCAGTAACGCGTAGCCTGCAGTGCAATCGCGCGGGTTCAGTTAGAGCCCAACGCCTCGCTCGGGTTTAGTTAGAGCCAACGCCTCGCACACACGCGCGTACGTGTACGAGAGAAACGTGCATCGCTCGGCCCCCGACCTCCCACCGTAACAGGGAACTCCCCGAAATTTTCCTCGCCCTCGCTTCTACGACGGTTTTTTCCGTCATGGACGGCCCAAAGAATGTCATGCAGCTGCGTCTCCGGCCCGCCCAGGACGAAAAGCCCATTTTCTATCATGATTTTTTGTCATAGAAGTAGGAGCCCACCACATCTATGATGATACCGGGTTTTGTCACAATTATCGTCATAGAAGTGTCATATGTATGACAGAAAAAAAATTCGTTCGGCCCAAAATGTCACGGATGTGTCTTTTTTTGTAGTGTATACAGCCCTTGGGAATAGGCGAATTCTAAGGCGAGTGGGGAGGCGTTCGTTATTTACTGCCTTTATAAGGGGATAAGGATTCCCTCTTCCTATCTCACGCCTTCTCTCTGTCTCTGCCCTTCCAATCTCAAGCTCCAGCGTCCAAGTTCTCATCTCATTTCCACTCAAGCTAGCACTCAACCATATCCGGATCCGTAGGTCAGGGCAAGTGGATGGTCTCCTCCGTCAAGGAGGAGGACATTACTGAGCTTCGGGCGGCCAGATACTTGGCGAAGGAAATCGCCCATCGTCTGTCGGCGAGGGACAACTCGTCCCCACGCCAGAGCCCAATGAGAGGGTGGTGTTCCTCCCTTATTTCTTCCGCGGACTAGGGTTCCTGCTCCACCTCTTCGTCCGCGGGCTTATGTATTATTACGGGATAGATTTCCACGATCTGTCCCCGAACTCCTTCCTCAACATCTCGGCGTTTATCGTTGTGTGTGAGGCCTTCCTCCGCATCCAACCCCACTTCGGGCTATGGCTCAAAGTCTTCAATGTGAAGCCGAAGGTGGTGGATGGCCAGCACGCGGAGTGCGGGGGAGCCATGGTGAGTAAGCTGTCAAACGTCTCCTGGCCGGAAGGTACTTTCGTGGAGACAGTACAGAAGTGGCAGAAATAATGGTTCTACATCACAGAACCCTGCGGCACCACCTTGGCCGCAGCTACCGAATTCCGCTCCGGTGCTCCCATGCGACTCATCTCCTGGGTCGAGAAGAGCCCGAACTGGTGTTCGCCCGATGAGCTGATAGCGGTGCAAACGCGCGTTCAAAGTATGATAGCCAAGAACGCCAAGCTTGTCGATGTAATCCAGGTGATGCTAGTTCGCCGGATCCTCTCGTGCCAGCATAGAAGTCGCCCTCTGTGGGAGTTTAATCCGAAGAAGCACCAAACTCTGGAGAGGCTCTTCGAAACCACTCACGAAGGTGCCTGGAAGTTGCTCTTTAAGGGCAACGAGAAACCGCCGGCCACAGATTCAGATCGTGGGCACAATTGCAAACACCTCGCCAGCGAGGTATGTTATTTTTGACGTATCCCCTACTTAATTGTTTCGAGGATGATGTCTGAGTTTATAATTGCTTTTTCAGGATTGGATGGAGAGGGCGAAGCGGATCCAGTGTCCGGCTCCGCTGCCTGAAGAGCCGGTCATCCCGCACCTGGCGAAGATGCTGGTGTCGGTGCCGTATAAGGCGCCGGAGAAGAAGGCCAAGGGGGCCAAAAGTAGCCCCCGTCGCAAGGGCACTTCGGACATGACGTCCGAAGACGAGAAAGCCCATTCCTCCGTCCCTAAGGACGATGACGAGGAATAGGAGGAGGAGGAGAAGAACCCTCCCCCTAAGGATAAGAAGAGGGGGCCTCCACGAATCTGGAGGCGGGAACGCCCAAGAGGGGAAGGGCGCCCCTGCGGTCAACACCGCGTGGGACGTTGACAGTAGTCCGGAGCGACGCCTCCTCACTAAGGCTCTGGCCGAATCGTAAGTACTATGACTCCCGTACATAAGTGTACCTGGCCTTTCCTCTGTATTGTTTTGACGTGGTTAATTGTGCCATTGCAGTCCGGCCCGTGGCAGCATCCAGCGATCCTCATCTAGGGGTTCGTTGGATCTGGCGGAAATGGCCAGTATGTCGCCGCCGCCCTCTTACTCCCCTGAGGCCAAGGACGACACCGAAGTGTTGTCCCGGAGGACTGCTCCGAGCCGGGAAGGGGCCCAGGACGCTGTCCAGGAGGCGCCGCAAGGTGAGACCTCCGCTGTCGGACACATGGGGGAGCAGATCCCCATGGAGACTGGCGAAGAGGGACGTATTCAGTTCCGTCCTCAGCCAAATACGATCCCGGGGACCGATACGGCCCCGGAATCCAGCGCGCGCCTTCCTTCGAAGGAGGGGGGTGCGCCAATTCCAGCAATGGCCCCTGTCCAACCAGGGGCACCGGATAACCTAATGGAGGCACTATGAGGCGGCTCCATTGTGGACGAGCATCGTATCCTTTGGGTACGGTGATCGAGAAAGTTCGGTTCATCAAGAGCGGGCTAAACAAGGCCTGCCACAACTTGTTGACAGGTTTCAAGGTAAGTCATGTAAAAAGAGAACACCCCGTGCCGACAGTAGCCCCTGAGACACTGTCCGGTGTTCGGAAAGAAAGGCCAGACGGGGGATCAACCCTTTGTAGGAGACTAATTATGTTATTAAACAGGCATCACTGTTGGCTGCGACCTCGCATGCTGCCGAAGTCTCTGAAATGAAGCAGAGGTTGGAGCAGACCGAGAACAAGCTCAGCGAAGTGAAGATTCAGCTCCACAAGAAGCAAGGTGAGTAACGACTTGTTGTGTATTCGGAGAGAGTAAGCGGTGAGTATTGGCCGGAGTGTCATAATATGTGTAGGGGTGGCGACCGAGGTCGAGGCCCTGAAAAATGCCCTGACCGAAGCCGAGGGGAAGGTTGTCCAACAGCAAGCCGCCCGTAAGAAGCTCAAGGCCCGGGTCGGCGAGGTCGAGCAGGAGCTCCAGGACGCGGTGAAGAAGTTTGAGGCCTTGGAGTGCGAGGCATCGGCTCGAGAGACCGAACTTACAAAAGCTCGCCAGAGCGCGGAGGCCGCACAGAATGAAGCCCGGGGCGCCCTCCGGGAGATCCAGGAGGCCAAGAAGATCGCAGCGGGTAAGGCTTTTAACATGCAAAGCAAGTATGCGGAGAAGAAGTACCTTTTACTAACCCGGGTTCGGAGTTGCCCAGGGGCCTTTGCGGATCTGCCATGCAGTGTGTCCGATGCTGCGGAGTTCTTCCGAGCCGGAGAAGGGAATTCCACGAAGAAGCTGTTCTAGTCGCAGTATGCTGTGCCAGAACCTCCGGTGCCCTTTATCGATCAACTGAAACAGTTGGTCGAGCTGCACAGGGTGGCCGAACTGGCCATGAAGGATTTAATAATCCGGCTGTGGCCAGCCGAAGCTATACCTAGCAGCTATTTTGGCCTCATGAAGCGGGTGATGGAGGCTTGTCCGCGGCTATACGTCGTCAAGCGATCAGTCTGTATTGAAGGTGCCCGCATGGCCTTCGCTCGTTGCAAGATGTGGTGGGTGAAGATGGACGCCGTCGAGGTGGCCAAGGGGCCGCCGGAGGGCAAGGAGAACCGCACACCCGAGCGATATTTTGCGGATGTCCTGGAGGGGTCTTGACTTGCAGCAGCGCAGTGCGGGTAGGACATTATTTTCGAATGAAGACATTTGGTTTTTGTCTTTGCCTTGTATGATGAAAACAAATCCGGTTTGTGAAATAATGTTTGTTATGTTTTGATTGTTTCCTCCTGTGCAGCGGTGTTGTATGGAATCTGAGGGTTCACCAGTCGTCGGCTTCTGCCCTCACGTAGGTAGTACGGAGGTGTTCGGGATGGAATCTAAACAATCTTGATCCAATTATATGGTCCTTGAAGGAGTTGTTTAGCGCAACGAACCAGGCAATCAGACTATGCGGCTTAAACGCCCTTATTTAGCCATAGGAGTTTTATAATAAAACATAGGCGCAGCCCCTGGTATACGAACCAGGGTACTGTCAGCGTCTGATCGGGAAGTACCGATCCTTCGCGAAATGTGGAAAAAATCTCCAACGATTTGTGACCTCCGAACAGCTGACCGGCTCTCGCCGCATCATGACAGTCAGTTTTAGCCTTTCTCTACTGAGGTGCTCATCCGGTTTAGGCCAGGGCACAATCACAGTAGTTCTCCCTTTACTACCCTAGCCGATGTAGCGGACCATAGGGTAGCAAGCACAGGAGCCGGGCAACCCAACTATTCACCAAAGACATGATTCGGAGCTAATGCATATAATGCTAAATTCAGGGTGCCGAACTTATCTATAAGAACTATTCAGACTTTGTTGCCGTATTATGGGGCGATAGGGAGCCCCTGGCGAATATGAAAACGTACCAAAGTGCAGGTGTGTGAGAATAAGTAACCAATAGCAACGGGAAGCAGAAAAAGAGCAGAGGTAGTATCTGGGGCCCCTTGACATGGGTCGGAAACTGTTTCCCTTGTAGTTGGGTTAATGCGTCAAAGCGCATTTATACAATTAATGCGATAAGCAACCGGCTATTTAACATGCCAGAACCAGAGGAGAGCTGCATTTGGGTATTGAAAAATAGCTAGAGTAGTCGTTGGATTGTCCACTAGGGCTTCCCCTGTGTGCCTGTGCTCTGCGCTAATCTGGTGCACTTGTCCTTTTACAGGACCGGTAATCAGGCCATCGGAGGAGGCCTGTATAAAAGATACCTGAAAAAAAGGAAAAAGAAAAACAAGGAAATAGTAAAGATACGAGTGAGTCTGGGATTGGTGTAGCCGAACTACAAGCTAACTGTGCCTCCGTCGATGCCCATGAGATTTTGAGTGCGTAATTATGTACGCGTGGTGCGGATGCCGCTACCTTATCGGGACTGGGACAGAGGCCGAATTGCTAATCGAGCTCTTGACGAGCCGAATCGTCCTGTTGCAGTGTGGTCCGGACTCTCTTAGTGATGTCCAGGGGCTCGGCAGCCGGATTACGGTTCTGCTTGAGAAGGCCGCTCTGTACCTCTGCTGCTAGGGCGGCTGTGTGCTCCTCTGTTCGGAGGGAGCGTTCAGTGTTGCTATTGACTGTTATGATGCTGCGTGGACCGGGCATCTTGAGCTTGAGATAAGTATAGTGTGGTACTGCGTTGAATCTAGCAAACGTGGTTCGTCCGAGCAGTGCGTGGTAGCCGCTGCGGAAAGGGATGATATCGAAGATTAACTCTTCGCTTCGAAAGTTATCCAGAGAACCGAAGACCACCTCCAGCGTGATTGAGCCCGTACAACGGGCCTCTACGCCTGGTATGATTACTTTAAAGGTAGTCTTTGTGAGTTTGATTCGTGAGGGATTAATGCCCATCTTCCGCACTGTATCCTTACAGAGCAGGTTGAGGCTGCTACCACCGTCCATTGGGACTCGTGTTAGGTGAAATTCGTCGATGATTGGGTCGAGGACCAGTGCGGCCGAACTGCCATGGCGGATACTAGTTGGGTGATCTCGACGATCGAAGGTGATCGGGAATGAGGTCCACGGATTGAATTTTGGGGCGACTGGCTCTACCGCGTAGACGTCCCTGAGTGCTTGCTTGCGCTTCCTTTTGGGGATGTGTGTAGCGTATATCATGTTCACCGTTTTGACTTTAGGGGGAAATTTCTTTCGCCCCCAGTGTTCGGCTGCCGGGGCTCTTCGTCCTCGTCCTCACTTTGTGATCCCTTTTCTTTGTTCTCGGCATTTAACTTGCCAGCCTATTGGAAAACCCAACAATCTCTGTTGGTATGATTGGCTTGTTTGTCTGGGGTGCCATGTATCTGGCACGGATGATCGAGTATGCGGTCCAAGCTGGATGGTCCCTCACTGTTCCTTTTGTAGGGCTTCTTCCGTTGGCTGGACTTGGAGCCGCTGAATCCGGCGTTAACTGTGGTATCATCGGTGTTATCACCATTGCTTCGGCGTTTGTGCCTATTGCGCCGGAGCTTGCCGGTGCTGTTCTTGGCCTCGGAGGGGCCTACCTCGTTGGCTGTGTTTTTGCTACGAGCCATCCAGTTGTCCTCACCTGCGCAAAAGTGGGTCATGAGTGCTGTGAGGGCTGCCATGGATTTCGGCTTTTCTTGGCCGAGGTGGCGGGCGAGCCATTCGTCACGGATGCTGTGTTTGAAGGCTGCTAGGGCTTTGGCATCCGGACAGTCAATGATCTGGTTCTTTTTGGTTAGGAACCTAGTCCAGAATTTTCTGTCTGATTCTCTGGGTTGTTGGACTATATGACTTAAGTCATTGGCATCTGGTGGCCGGACATAAGTACCTTGGAAGTTGTCAAGAAAAGCTTCTTCCAAGTCCTCCCAGCTGCCGATAGAATTTTCACGCAGGCTATTTAGCCAGTGTCTAGCTGGCCCTTTTAATTTTAGTGGGAGGTATTTGATGGCGTGGAGATCGTCTCCTCGGGCCATATGGATGTGGAGAATAAAATCTTCGATCCACACTGCGGGATCGGTTGTTCCGTCGTATGATTCAATATTGACGAGCTTGAACCCCTCGGGGAATTCGTGATCCAGTACTTCATCTGTGAAGCAGAGAGGGTGTGCGGTGCCTCTATATCGGGTCGCGTCACGGCGCACGTCCGATGAAGTCCGTCTGCGGTTATCGGCCCGGGCGTGACTAGGTTTGTCACGTCCGAATAGGTAGCCGTCATCCCGAGTCGGGAAGCGTCCTCGCGATCCGTAGATTGATCTGGTGTGTCCTGCTCTACTGTCCGGATCCTGCCGAAGGTCGTATGTATGGTCCCGAGCTGTTCTGTCCCTGTTTTTACGAGGCGGTGGGGTGGGCTGTTGTTTGGCCCGAGTTGCCGTTTTATCCCGACCGCGGGGTGGTCGGTCCGCCGCACTATCCCGACCACGTGGTGGTCCGTCCGCATTGCGTGAGGGAGGTACGGGATCTGGTGCCTCCTCATCAAACTGAGGTAGTAGTCTGCGCTTTGGGTAACTCTTGACTGGGCGCTTGAGGCCGTATTCTTCGGCTGCCAGGACATCAGTCCATCTATCAATGAGTAGGTCTTGATCGACTTGGAGCTGCTGCTGCTTTTTCTTCAGGCTTCTTGCAGTAGCTATTAGCTGGCGCTTGAAGCGCTCTTGCTCGAGGGGTGCCTCAGGCACGATGAAATCCTCGCTGCCGAGGCTCTCCTCATCCTCGGAGACTGGACGATAACTATCGTCATCCGGGTCATTAGGCATGGCCTGTTTATCAGGGTTATCTTGCCCGTTGTCTTGTTCCTCCAGTTCGGATGCAGCTCCAACAGGGTCTTCATTGTTTTCAGCGTCGCCCGGAGTACTATTTTCTCCGGTGCCAGTGTTGCCATCTTTTGAGCGATGAGGCTTAGAACGGCATTTAGGGCGCCGGCGCTTGGACTGTGTCTCAGAAGGTTTATTCGCAACTGGATCTTCTTTGTCATCCTCGCTAGCCTTTTTGGGTGTGTCAACCATGTACACGATGTATGAAGAGGTGGCCGTCCAACGTCTAGTGAATGGCGGGTCTTGGCCTTGCTCCTTGTCGGCATCGTCGTCCATACCGCCGATGTCTTCGGAGCCATAATCAAGCACATCGGTTAAGTCATCGGCGGTGGCTATGAAGTGGGTGGCGGGTGGGAAGCAAAATTCCCCATCATCAGCCTCTATCTCGAACCGAACATAGTTCGGCTGTGAGTCCTTCTCCAAGGATAGATTCTTTAAAGAGTTTAGCACATCACCCAAAGGCGAGTGCTGGAAGATGTCTGCGGCGCTGAATTCGAAAATCGATAACCGATCCAGCTCGGTGTCCGCGGGCATACATGGTTCGGAACTCATAGCCGGAGACGAGTCCGGAGTTCCGTTGACGCGAGTACTGCAGGGTGTCAAGTCTGTGTGCGGCTCCAACGCCGCGGACTCTGTGGCCTCGGATGGCATGATCTGCTCCGGCTCTAAGGCCATTGCAGCAATAGGAACCATCTCCTGGATGTGATCCGATGACAGATTTAAGTCATGTTCATCGGAGCGAGGGGGAGCGATCGTCGTGGTCTCGAATCCGTCGAAGATCAAGTCTCCGTGGACGTCCGCGACATAGTTCAAGCTTCCGAATCTGACATGATGGCCATGGGCATAGCTATCGATCTTCTCCAGATGGCCAAGCGAGTTGGCCTGCAGTACGAAGCCGCTGAACACGAAGATCTGTCCGGGGAGGAAGGTTTCTCCTTGGACGGCGTCACTATCGACGGGGCCATCGAACCTTTCGTCGACGGCACAGTGGAACTCTCAATGAAAGCACCAATGTCGGTGTAAAAACCGGCGGATCTCGGGTAGGGGGTCCCGAACTGTGCGTCTAGGATCGATGGTTACAGGAGACGGGGGACACGATGTTTACCCAGGTTCGGGCCCTCTCTATGGAGGTAATACCCTACTTCATGCTTGATTGATCTTGATGAATATGAATATTACAAGAGTTGATCTACCACGAGATCGTAATGGCTAGACCCTAGAAGTCTAGCCTGTATGACTATGGTAATGAATATCTTATCCGGACTACGCCCTCCGGTTTATATAGACACCGGAGGGATCTAGGGTTACATAGAGTCAGTTACATAAGAAGGAATCTTCACGGCCGGTTGCCAAGCTTGCCTTCCACGTCAAGGATAGTCCAATCCGGACACGGGTACAGTCTTCGGCCTTCATGTCTTCACAGCCCATCAGTCCGGCCCATGGATAACAGGCCGGACGCCCGAGGACCCCTTAGTCCAGGACTCCCTCACCTGGCTTCTCCAATGAGCAGCGGGCGCTGTATCAGACCATCCGTAGGGCCCGCGACGCCCTCTCCGTCGTCCTTCGAGTTCTTGCGCTCGCCGTGGCGCCGCCGTCTCGTGTTGTCAACATGGTCAACGAAATGAGGAATGAGGAGATGACTTTACTTGGAGAGGATGACAGTGGGGACCCACCAGGGCCATAGCCGCACGTATGCAAGTGCCTCCTTATTATATACAACTGTAATATTTTTTGCTTCCTCCTGGTTTCCTAACATCACGGTCCCACACCATTGTCAACCTATGTAGTCAATAAACGAGAGAATTGCACAAGGAGCGGCCGACAGCTGGGACCAAGCAGCTCGAGCAGTATTTGTCTTTTTGAGGTGTGAGCACTGCAGAGTTTTTCTTGAGCTATGTTTTCATAGTTGTTCAGAGGAGAGCAGGGTATTAACTGGGCGGGCTGTGGCCCGTCTAGCCCAGGCCAGATATCCAGGCCAGATATTAATTTTTTTCAAGCTGAAAATGGCTAGCCGAGCTATACTTTTTTTTGAGGAATACCCAGGCAAGGTCAACTTGTTATTCTCCGCCCTGCTGGGCTGCAAATCTTTCCTAGGAGGGATGCATTAGGCTTAACAAGAAAATGGGCTTTAAGAAATAATAAATGGGATGTACTTATAAAAACTGGGCAGTAACTATAAAAATATGCACCAAACACGTAATTACTTTATAAAATATTATTTCTGGATTTTGAAATTTTTAATTTCATTAATTGTTGCGCGCGCAATGTTTCGTTGGATTTTTACATAATACAAATTTATATTGAAATTGTATTTAATCTGACTAGAAATTTCGGGATAAAAATATTTCAGATCCCATCAAAATGTGGGAAATTTTATTGAATTCTGTTTTGAACGGTTGGTTGAAATTATTAATCGTTATCCTAGCTAGAAAATGGGTTGTACTTTTAACAAACTGTAAATGGGCTGTAGTAAATTCCATTAGAATTAAAAAATGGGCTGTACATTCTTACAAATCTCAGATGGGCTATAAGTTCTCTGCCACACACTTGGGGGCCTACTAAGTTGACGCGTCCCCTCAAAAAAAATAATTGACGCGTATGCAAGGCTTTGTTAACTTATAGTCAACACACGGTTCTAGCAGAAGTGGCCATTGGATGTCCATCCAATGGATGTCGTGCTTCTTCTTCAATCTCGGATATTCTAGCTTCACCCGCCCAAAAAATGATTCCTCCCCCTGACATCTGGGGCGCACCATTCCGAAAGCTGACATGTGGGCCTACTAAGTTGATGCGTACCAAGGGCTTTGTCAACTTAGTCAATATAAATGATTCTAGCTGCAGTTACCGTACGATGTCCATCCAATGGCCGTCGTGCTTCTTCAACCTCTGGTCTTCTTGCTCCAGCCGCCCAAAGCAGCGCCGGTCATGCCGCCTGCTCCTGCCTCCCGTGGCCGGCTGTGCTGCCACGGAGGCCTCACCGCCCCTACTACTCCCACCGCTGGCCAGGCCATCCCTCCACTCACCCACACCCCCTGTTATTATGCGGCGACGGCAGCCTCACACCGCAGCCGAACCAGTAAACCCTCGTACTCCTCTCCATGTGGGCATCCACTGCCGTGTCTTCCCCGGCTCCGCGTCGTCCCCTTCCTAGGCCTCGCCGTCGTCCACCGCCTTGGTGCTCTCGACGCGGCATGGTTAATGTGGTCAACGATCGACTTCCATTGGAAGAGTACTGTACGTGGAGAGGCTGACAGCTGGGTCCATAGCCGCAGCAAGGAAGTGCCTCCTTATTACGCGGAAAATAATGATTCCTCCACCTGACAGCAGGGACCCACCGGACGGGCCACCGTATTTCATGAAACAACATTTCCCTTGACTGCTGGGACCCACCAGCTACATCTTCGCCCGCAAGGAAGTGCGTCCATATTACGGGAAAAAAATGATTCGCCCCCTAACTGTTGGGAGCCACCAGCTACATCTTCGCACGCACGGAAGTGCCTGACAGTCGGGACCCACCTGGTCGAAGCATACGTAGCGTTGTCATTCTGGTCACGAACGTGTACGTACATACTGGTCGATGTAGAGGCCCGCACGTGTCGTAGTAGAGGCACACACGTAGCATGTACACGTACGTACAGTGGCCAGGGTGCAAGAAATTAAATACGACCACGTACATACATACGGGCGGGGTCTCAAACGCCTACTCTATATGTACGGCCAGGACTCGTGTACAAGGCTGGGTCGGAACGGAGAAACTGCGTCGTCGTCGTGTTCATGGGGAGGCAACGGAATGCGTCGTGTTCATCGAGAGCCAACCGGCTTGGACGGAACAACCGATGGAAACGAGGTCTGGCGTACCGCAGAACGGAGGAAACGGCCTTGTGTTCGACCGGCCACGGTCGAAACGGGATCCTGTTCATCGGGAGGGGTCTGGCATACCGCAAAACGGAGTAAAGGGACCTCCTACGGTCGAAACGGGGTCCTGATGACCGGGAGGGGTGTGGTGTACCGCAAAACAGAGGAAACGGACTTGTGTTGGAGCGCTACGGTCCAAACGGGGGTCCTGTTCATCGCGAGGCGTGTGGCGTACCGCAAAACGGGACTCCACGGGATACTGTTCATCTCCACCGTCGACCTCCTCCAGCCTCGACGGGCTCCTGTTCATCCACCGTCGATCTCCCCCAGCCTCCACCTGCGACTGTTCATCCATGAGCTTCTGTTCATCCAGCCTCCACCGCTCCTCCACTGGCTATTGTTCAACCAGCCCTCTCCACGGGGTCCTGTTCAACCACCCCTCCACGGGCTACTGTTCATCCAGCCCTCCACCGGCAACTGTTCAACCAGCCCTCCACCGGCAACTGTTCAACCAGCCCTCCATGGGGTCCTGTTCATCCAGCCCTCCACGGGGTCCTGTTCATCCACCGGCTCGATCGATCGGGGTACTGTTCATCCAACGACAACGGCCTCTACTACCACGGGTTCCTGTTCATCCAACCCCCACCGGGAAATGTTCATCCAAACCCCCCAACAACGCTCACTGTTCATCCAGAGGCAGCATCGATCGGCTTCAGTTAGCAATAGCGAAGGAATCGCTCGACCGGGTTCAGTTAACAGCAAGGGATCGATCGATCGCTCGGGTTCAGTAACGCGTAGCCTGCAGTGCAATTGCTCGGGTTCATTTAGAGCCCAACGCCTCGCTCGGGTTCAGTTAGAGCCCAACGCCTCGCACACACGTGCGTACGTACAAGAGAAACGCGCATCGCTCGGTCCCTGACCAGCCACCGTAACCGGGAACTCCCCGAGATTTTCCTCGCCATCGCCTCTACCACGGTTTTTTCCGTCATGGACGGCCCAAAGAATGTCATGCAGCTGCGTCTCCGGCCCGCCCAGGATGAAAAGCCCATTTTCTGTCATGATTTTTTGTCATAGAAGTAGGACCCCACCACATCTATGATGATACCAGGTTTTGTCACAATTATCGTCATACAAGTGTCATAAGTATGATAGAATTTTCTTTCGTTCGGCCCTAAATGTCACAGATGTGTCTTTTTTTGTAGTGTATTGAAATCTAAAAAATAGCTGTACTTATGAACGTAGGTAGTTGTATTTTATATCATTTGTGCAATCTCAGTTTAGCTTCTAACAATTACTGGTTGCTTGTGGGTACATATATGAGCAGTACTGATCCACGCCTCGATCCCTTTTGCGTATGGGGCAATGAGATGTTCATGAACAAGCATCAAGTGAGGAAACTAAGAAAGATTGTTAGGCGAAAGAAATGGGTGATGGGAATTAAGCTCTTTATTTACACTTTGTCCAAGACAACAATGAACTTTAGGATGGTAAGTAATGTGTTGCCTTTTCCCCCTGACCACAACAAGTTACTCTATTAGACCTGAGTATCTAAAAGTTTTCTCTTTTCAGTGATTTCCGAAGCAATTTACTGATGATTACCTTGCAAACTACATGACCGGAGTGGAGGCAACTAAGGTTAAGTATATAATTCATGCTACCATGATAATGCTCTAGAAGTCTTCCTGAAGGCAGTGAAGGATGGGCGGGCGATAGTCACAAGGGGTTGGACAAAAGTTGTTTGTGCCTATGGCATGCAGGAGGGCACATTATGGGCATTCCACTTCTTCAACACCATCGGCAGCCAAAATGATTTACACTTGTCTCTTCACCTTTACTGCCTCTAAAAATATTGTGGTTCATCATAGTTAATTGCTGCCTATCCTGTAATTCCTGAACATAATGTACTGAGAATTATGGATTGGTTGTGGAACCATTGTGCTGAGAATTTGAATTCCATGTTTCATATTTCAAAACTTCCTATTCAAATAATAAATTACAGGGAAAAACAAAATTAAACATGAGCGAATAAAATAATGTACACACGGTTAGAGAGAAAACAACGTGTGCGATGAAAAATAGAGAACAGACGGTTCTTTGACGTGAAACGTTTGCGATGCTCGACGAACGCACACACGGTTTCGTCTCATGTGCGTGTGCGATTCATGGTAATACGGCAAACATTTCAAACCTATGTGCGTGTGTGATAGGAATACCTATCGCACACAGTTATGAAAATGGACACGTTGGCGTTAGTAGAGGCACCGCACACATTATACATTCTTGAACTGTGTGCAATAACGTACATACCGTAAACACATCGGTAGATTAAATGTTTGTGATGTCCACATTTTTCACACGACTATAGCGGCGTAATCATTTCGGATGTCTCTCGGATCAGGAACGTAACATCGAAACGTAATGTGTGGGACTGTGACTTCTCATATTTTTATTCTATGGCGATCATCAGTAGCCGCTCGCCTATCCCGGACGGTTTCTGGGTCGTGTGTGAACGACAACCCTATCACGGACACTCACTAGGCGACGGTTTAAAACTCCATCGTGGAAAGGGGCTAAAAAATGTTTGTATAGCACGTTACGGTACCAGTTGATGGTCATTACAGCATTGTCCGTGTGAGGAAATAAATAAATAAAAGGAGAAAAAAGAGGCCAAAAAGATCCAAATCAAAAAATGAGAGAAAAAGAGAGAAGGGGCAATGTTACTATCTTTTTTCACACTTGTGCTTCAAAGTAGCACCATGTTTTTCATATAGAGAGTCTCCTATGTTGTCACTTTCATATACTAGTGGGAATATTTCATTATAGAACTTGTCTTGTATATTTCGATGATGGACTTCCTCAAATGCCCGATGTCTTCATGAGCATCCATTGCATGGCCATCCCTACTCCTCTCATTGACATCAATTGATGGGCATCTCCATAGCCGCGTCGATGTGAGACTATCTTCATTTTTGTCTTCCCTTATGAATGTCTACCACCAAAATTCTATTCCACCCATAGTGTTATGTCCATGGCTTATGCTCATGTGTTGCGTGGGGGTTAAAAAAGCTGAAGCGCGTAAAAATGTATGAACCAATTTGCTACCTCTTGAGCATGCGTTGGTTTTCCCTTGAAGAGGAAAGGGTGATGTAGCAAAGTAGCGTAAGTATTTCCCTCAGTTTTTGAGAACCAAGGTATCAATTCAGTAGGAGATAACAAGCAAGTCACCTAGTACCTGCACAAACAATCAAGAACCTTGCAACCAACACGATAAAGGGGTTGTCAATCCCTTCACGGTCACTCGCAAAAGTGAGATCTAATAAAGATAGTAAGATAAATATTTTTGGTATTTTTGTTGTATAGATTGGAAAGTAAAGATTGCAAAATAGTAAAATGAGATGCGATGTAAATAAAAGAGATGCAATATAATAAGGAAGAGACCCGGGGGCCATAGGTTTCACTAGTGGCTTCTCTCAAGATAGCATGTATTACGGTGGGTGAACAAATTACTGCCGAGCAATTGATAGAAAAGCGCATAGTTATGAGAATATATAGGCAATGATCATGAATATAGGCATCAAGTCCGTGTCAAGTAGACCAAAACGATTCTGCATCTACTACTATTACTCCACACATCGACCGCTATCCAGCATGCATCTATAGTATTAAGTTCATAAGAACAGAGTAACACATTAAGCAAGATGACATGATGTAGAGGGATAAACTCAAGCAATATGATATAAACCCCATATTTTTATCCTCGATGGCAACAATACAATACATGCCTTGCTGCCCCTACTGTCACTGCGAAAGGACACCGCAAGATTGAACCCAAAGCTAAGCACTTCTCCCATTGCAAGAAAGATCAATCTAGTAGGCCAAACTAAACTGATAATTCTAAGAGACTTGCAAAGATATCAAATCATGCATATAAGAATTCAGAGAAGAACCAAATATTATTCATAGATAATCTTGATCATAAATCCACAATTCATCGGATCTCGGCAAACACATCGCAAAAGCGTATTACATCGAATAGATCTCCAAGAACATCGAGGAGAACTTTATATTGAGAACCAAAGAGAGAGAAGAAGCCATCTAGCTAATAACTATGGACCCGAAGGTCTATGGTAAACTACTCACGCTTCATCGGAGAGGCTATGGTGTTGATGTAGAAGCCCTCCGTGATCGATCCCCCCTCCGGCAGATTGCCGGAAAAGGCCCCAAGATGGGATGTCATGGGTACAGAAGGTTGTGGCGGTGGAAAAGTGGTTTCGTGGCTCCCCTGATATTTTTAGGGTATAAGAGTATATATAGGCGAAAGAAGTACGTCGGTGGAGCTTCGTGGGGCCCACGAGGGTGGGGGCGCGCCTACCCCCCTGGGCGCGCCCTCCTACCACGTGGCCGCCTCGCGGAGTTCCAGACTTCAACTCCAAGTCTTCTGGATTGCGTTTGTTCCAAGAAAGATCATCGCGAGGGTTTCATTCCGTTTGGATTCCGTTTGGTATTCCTTTTCTGCAAAACACTGAAATAGGCAAAAAAACAGAAACTGGCGCTGGGCCTTCGGTTAATAGGTTAGTCCCAAAAATAATATAAAAGAGCATATTAAAGCCCATTAAACATCCAAAACAGATAATATAATAGCATGGACAATAAAAAATTATAGATACGTTGGAGACGTGATACGTCTCCGTCGTATCTATAATTTTTTATTGTTCCATGCCAATATTATACAACTTTCATATACTTTTGGCAACTTTTTATACTATTTTTGGGACTAACATATTGATCCAGTGCCCAATGCCAGCTCCTGTTTGTTGCATGTTTTTTTGTTTCGCATAAAATCCATATCAAACGGAGTCCAAACTGGATAAAAACTGACGGAGATTTTTTTGGAATATATGTGAATTTTGGGAAGTGGAATCAACACAAGACGATGCTCGAGGGGCCCACGAGGCAGGTGGCGCGCCCCAGGGGGGTGGGCGCGCCCCTGACCCTTGTGGACACCCCGTAAGGCGGTTGGTGCCCTTCTTTCGCCACAAGAAAGTAAATACCTGGATAGAAACCGTGTTCAAATTTCAGTCCAATTGGAGTTACGGATCTCGGGGAATATAAGAAACAGTGAAGGGCAGAATCGGGAGGGCAGAAACAGAGAGAGACAGAGAGACATATCCAATCTCGGAGGGGCTCTCTCCCCTCCCATGCCATGGAGGCCATGGACCAGAGGGGAAACCCTTCTCCCATCTAGGAAGAAGGTCAAGGAAGAAGAAGAAGAAGAAGGGGGGCTCTCTCCCCCTCTCTCCCGGTGGCGCCGGAACGCCGCCGGGGCCATCATTATCACCGCAATCTACACCAACACCTCCGCCATCTTCACCAACATCTCCATCACCTTCCCCCATCTATCTACGGCGGTCCACTCTCCCGCAACCCGCTGTACCCTCTACTTGAACATGGTGCTTTATGCTTCATATTATTACCCAATGATGTGTTACCATCCTATGATGTCTGAGTTGATTTTCGTTGTCCTATCGGTAATTTGTGAATTCCTATGATTGGTTTAATTTGCTTGTGGTTATGTTGCTGTCCTTTGGTGCCCATCATATGAGCATGCGCGTGGATCACACCATAGGGTTAGTTGTATGTTGATAGGACTATGTATTGGAGGGCAAGAGTGACAGAAGCTTCAACCTAGCATAGAAATTGATGCATACGGGATTGAAGGGGGACAAATATATCTTAATGCTATGGTTGGGTTTAACCTTAATGAACGTTAGTAGTTGCGGATGTTTGCTAATAGTTCCAATCATAAGTGCATAGAATTCCAAGTCAGGGATGACAGGCTAGCAGTGGCCTCTCCCACATAAAACTTGCTATCGGTCTAGTAAAGTGGTCAATTGCTTAGGGAGAATTTCGCAACTCCTACCACCACTTTTCCACACTCGTTATACTAACTTTATTGCTTCTTTACCTAAAACAGCCCCTATATTTTTTTTACGTGCTCTTCATTATCTTGCAAATCTATCCAACAACACCTACAAAGTACTTCTAGTTTCATACTTGTTCTAGGTAAAGCGGACGTTAAAGCGTGCGTAGAGTTGTATCGGTGGTCGATAGAACTTGAGGGAATATTGTTTCTACCTTTAGCTCCTCGTTGGGTTCGACACTCTTACTTATTGAAAGAGGCTACAATTGATCCCCTATACTTGTGGGTTATCAAGAGCTTTTCCTGGCACCGTTGTCGAGGAGTTATAGCGTGGGGTGAATATTCTCGTGTGTGCTTGTTTTCTTTATCACTAAGTAATTTTTATTTGCTGTTCTAAGTTGTTCTCTATCTTTAGTTATGGATATGGAACACGAAATACCAAAAAATTAGGTTTACTTGCTACTCATGGAGATGGGGAACCTCCTAAAACCCTCTATGCTCATTATGTGAAAGATGTTATGTAATACTTTAATAATCCTGAGAAAACCCCATTCAATTATGTTATGGGAGACACGATGGATCAATGTGAATAATTTAGGGATTATCGCTTGACTCAAAAAGGGAAACTATTATGGGATCAAATTTACATGTTACGTTGGTATGCTCAGGATCTATGCTTGAGATATGATTATACTTGTTGCTCTAGGATGAAGGTTCCACACCTTCCCTTTTCATGCAAATTTAATGATAATGAAACCTTGGCTTCTTATTCTAATGGTATATATGATTACTATGATCTGGAATGGATAGAAGAATTCGTTGCTTTTATGGGTGCTTATGAAATTGAATCTTTGTTTAAGAGTGTGAAAATCTTGATGATGCTGCTTACAGACCTGAAATTTTTGCTATACTTAAATATTACTATGAGAATTATGAATTCAATTCTGATATTGATGATTTTATTGAGAGAGTCTCCGCTGTCCAAGAAGAGACTAATATTTTGCAGGAGTCTATGGAAGAAGAAATTGATGAAACTGTGAGCTCATTGGATGAAAAAGATGATGAGGAGAGCGAAGAACAAAAAAGGGAAGAACGGATTAGCTACCCATGCCCACCTTCTAATGAGAGTAACTCTTCAACTCATACATTGTTTAATTTCCCTTCGTGCTTACCGAAGGATGAATGATATGATGATTGTTATGATCCCGTTGATTCTTTTGAAATATCCCTTTTTGATGATGCTTGCTATGCTTGTGGCCAAGATGCCAATATGAATTATGCTTATGGAGATGAACTTGCTATAGTTCCTTATGTTAAACATGAAATTGTTGCTATTGCACCCACGCATGATAGTCCTATTATATTTTTGAATTCTCCCGACTACACTATATCGGAGAAGTTTGCCCTTATTAAGGATTATATTGATGGGTTGTGTTTCACTACTACACATGATGATTTTGATAGATATAATATGCATGTGCTTGCTGCTCGTACTTGCAATTATTATGAGAGAGGAATTACATCTCCGCCTCTCCATGTTTCCAATATGATAAAATTGCAAGAAACTGTTTATACTATGCATTGGCCTTTACTTGATGTGCATGAATTGTTCGTGTATGACATGCCGATGCATAGGAAGAGAGTTAGACTTCGTCATTGCTTGATTTATGTTACGTTGTGCTCACTACTAAATCACAAATTATTGTTAATTAAAATTGGCTTTGTTATACCTTGGGATCCGGGTGGATTCATTACTTGAGCACTTTATGCCTAGCTTAATGGCTTTAAAGAAAGCGCTGCCAGGGAGACAAGCTGGAAGTTTTATAGAGTCATTTATTTCTGTTGAGTGCTTTTATATAGTTTAAAAACAAAAAAAATAAAGAGGGGAACCCAGAACTTTTCAAAAAGGAAAGTGAAAGTGAGAGAGACAAGCATTGTTGAAGTGGGGGAGCTCCTTGAACTTTGTTCATGCTCACGGAAACTTTGTGAATCTTGATTACAGAAACTTTTCAACAAAAATAATTATCCCCTTGTACAATTCCATTGTATTATAAAAATAATGTGCCAAGATTTGCCTTTAGGATGTTTACATTGCTTGTTGGTTTGAAACGGTGCAGAACAGAAACTTCGGCTGTAGTGCGCGATTTTACATTTTTTTACTGGAACGTCAAACAGTTCTAAAACTTTTTGCAGTGTCTTTCTATACAATTTTTTTATTTTTCCTAAATTTTTCAGAACTTTTGGAGTACCAGAAGTATGGTGAATGTTCATATTACTACAGACTGTCCTGTTTAAGACAGATTCTGTTTTTGATGCATAGTTTGCTTGTTTTGATGAAACTATCAATTTCTATCAGTGGATTAAGCCATGAGAAAGTTATATTACAGTAGCTACAATGCAAAAACAAAATATGAATTGGTTTACAACAGTACTTAGAGTAGTGATTTGCTTTATTATACTAACGGATCTTACCGAACTTTCTGTTAAGTTTTGTGTGATTGAAGTTTTCAAGTTTTGGGTGAGATCACGATGGATGAAGGAATAAGGAGTGGCAAGAGCCCAAGCTTGGGGATGCCCGAGGCACGCCAAGGTAATATTCAAGGACTCTCAAGCAACCAAGCTTGGGGATGCCCCGGAAGGCATCCCCTCTTTCTTCTAACGATCATCGGTAATTTTACTTGGAGCTATATTTTTATTCGTCACATGATATGCGTAAATCTTGGAGCGTCTTTTGCATTTGGTTTTCACTTTTCTTTGATGCACCATGCTGGTATGAGATAGTCCTTGGTTGATCCATAGAATGCTCATTGCACTTCACTTATATCTTTTGAGTATGGCTTTATAGAATGCTTCATGTGCTTCACTTATATCTTTTGAAGTTTGGATTGTCTGTTTCTCTTCACATAGAAAACCGCCATTTGTAGAATGCTCTTTTGCTCACTTATATTTGTTAGAGCGTGGGCATATCTTTTGTAGAAAGAATTAAACTCTCTTGCTTCACTTATATCTATTTAGAGAGATGACATGAACTGGTCATTCACATGGTTAGTCATAAAATCCTACATAAAACTTATAGATCACTGAATATATATGTTTGATTCCTTGCAATAGTTTTGCGATTAAAAGATGGTGATATTAGAGTCATGCTAGTGGGTAGTTGTGGATTTTAGAAATACTTGTGTTGAAGTTTGTGGTTCCCGTAGCATGCACGTATGGTGAACCGTTATGTGATGAAGTCGGAGCATGATTTATTTATTGATTGTCTTCCTTATGAGTGGCGGTCGGGGACGAGCGATGGTCTTTTCCTACCAATCTATCCCCCTAGGAGCATGCGCGTAGTACTTTGTTTCGATAGCTAATAGACTTTTGCAATAAGTATGTGAGTTCTTTATGACTAATGTTGAGTCCATGGATTATACGCACTCTCACCCTTCCATCATTGCTAGCCTCTTCGGTACCGTGCATTGCCCTTTATCACCTCGAGAGTTGGTGCAAACTTCGCCGGTGCATCCAAACCCCATGATATGATATGCTCTGTCACACATAAGCCTCCTTATATCTTCCTCAAAACAGCCACCATACCTACCTATCATGGCATTTCCATAGCCATTCCGAGATATATTGCCATGCAACTTCCATCATCATCATATACATGATTTGAGCATTCATTGTCATATTGCTTTGCATGATCGTAAGATAGCTAGCATGATATTTTCATGGCTTGTCCGGCTTTTGATATCTTTTCTACTCTAGATCATTGCACATCCCGGTACACCGCTAGAGGCATTCATATAGAGTCATATATTTGTTCTAGTATTGAGTTGTAAGTAAATAAAAGTGTGATGATCATCATTATTAGAACATTGTCCCAGGTGAAGTTATCAAAATAAAAGAGGCCAAAGAAGCCCAAATAAAAAAAGAGGCCAAAGAAGCCCACCAAAAAAAGAGAAAACAATAAAAAAGAGAGAAAAGAGAGAAGGGACAATGTTACTATCCTTTTACCACACTTGTGCTTCAGAGTAGCACCATGTTCTTCATATAGAATGTCTCTGAGTTATCACTTTCATATACTAGTGGGAATTTTCATTATAGAACTTGGCTTGTATATTCCAATGATGGGCTTCCTCAAATGCCCTAGGTCTTCATGAGCAAGCAAGTTGGATGCACACCCACTTAGTTTTCAGTTTGAGCTTTCATACACTTATAGCTCTTAGTGCATTCGTTGCATGGAAATCCCTACTCCTCGCATTGACATCAATTGATGGGCATCTCCAAATCCCATTGATTAGCCGCGTCAATGTGAGACTTTCTTCCTTTTTGTCTTCTCCACACAACCTCCATCATCATATTCTATTCCACCTATAATGCTATATCGATGGCTCACGCTCATGTATTGTGTGAAAGTTGAAAAGATTTGAGAACATCAAAAGTATGAAACAATTGCGTTGCTTGTCATTGGGGTTTTGCATGATTTGAATATTTTGTGTGGTGAAGATGGAGCATAGCCAGACTATATGGTTTTGTAGGGATAACTTTCTTTGGACATGTTATTTTGAAAAGACTTGATTGCTTTATTAGTATGCTTGAAGTATTATTGTCTTAATGTCAAATGATAGACTATTGCTTTGAATCACTCATGTCTTAATATTCATGCCATGATAATGTGTGATCAAGATTATGCTAGGTAGCATTCCACATCAAAAATTATCTTTTTTGTCATTTACCTACTCGAGGACGAGCAGGAATTAAGCTTGGGGATGCTGATACGTCTCTGTCGTATCTATAATTTTTGATTATTCCATGCCAATATTATAAAACTTTCATATACTTTTGGAAACTTTTTATACTATTTTTGGGACTAACATATTGATCCAGTGCCCAGTGCCAGTTCCTGTTTGTTGCATGTTTTTTTGTTTCACACAAAATTCATATCAAACGGAGTCCAAGCGGGATAAAAACTGACGGAGATTTTTTTGGAATATATGTGAATTTTGGGAAGTGGAATCACGACGATGCTCGAGGGGCCCATGAGGCAGGGGGCGCGCCCCAGGGGGGTGGGCGCGCCCCTGACCCTCGTGGACACCCCGTAAGGTGGTTGGTGCCCTTCTTTCGCGGCAAGAAAGTTAATACCCGGATAGAAATCATGTTCAAATTTCAGCCCAATCGGAGTTACGGATCTCGGGGAATATAAGAAACGGTGAAGGGCAGAATCGGGAGCGCAGAAACAGAGAGAGACAGAGAGACATATCCAATCTCGAAGGGGCTCTCGCCCCTCCCATGCCATGGAGGCCATGGACCAGAGGGGAAACCCTTCTCCCATCTAGGGAGAAGGTCAAGGAAGAAGAAGAAGAAGGGGGCTCTCTCCCCCTCTCTCCCGGTGGCGCCGGAACGCCGTCGGGGCCATCATCATCACCGCAATCTACACCAACACCTCCGCCATCTTCACAAACATCTCCATCACCTTCCCCCATCTATCTACAGCGGTCCACTCTCCCGCAACCCGCTGTACCCTCTACTTGAACATGGTGCTTTATGCTTCATATTATTACCCAATGATGTGTTGCCATCCTATGATGTCTGAGTAGATTTTCGTTGTCCTATCGGTAATTGGTGAATTGCCATGATTGGTTTAATTTGCTTGTGGTTATGTTGCTGTCCTTTAGTGCCCATCATATGAGCGTGTGCGTGGATCACACCATAAGGTTAGTTGTATGTTGATAGGACTATGTATTGGAGGGCAAGAGTGACAGAAGCTTCAACCTAGCATAGAAATTGATGCACACGGGATTGAAGGGGGACCAATATATATTAATGCTATGGTTGGGTTTTACCTTAATGAACGTTAGTAGTTGCGGATGCTTGCTAATAGTTCCAATCATAAGTGCATGGAATTCCAAGTCAGGGATGACATGCTAGCAGTGGCCCCTCCCACATAAAACTTGCTATCGGTCTAGTAAAGTAGTCAATTGCTTAGGGACAATTTCGCAACTCCTACCACCACTTTTCCACACTCGCTATACTAACTTTATTACTTCTTTAACTAAAACAACCCCTAGATTTTATTTATGTGCTCTTTATTATCTTGCAAACCTATCCAACAACACCTACAAAGTACTTCTAGTTTCATACTTGTTCTAGGTAAAGCGAACATTAAAGCGTGCGTAGAGTTATATCGGTGGTCGATAGAACTTGAGGGAATATTTGTTCTACCTTTAGCTCCTCATTGGGTTTGACACTCTTACTTATCGAAAGAGGCTACAATTGATCCCCTATACTTTTGGGTTATCAAGACATATCAAGCATCCCCAAGCTTAATTCCTGCTCGTCCTCGAGGAGGTAAATGATAAAAACAGAATTTTTGATGTGGAATGCTACCTAACATAATTTTCAATGAAATTCTCTTTATTGTGGCATGAATATTCAGATCCATAAGATTCAAAACAAAAGTTTAATATTGACATAAAAACAATAATACTTCAAGCATACTAATAAAGCAATCATGTCTTCTCAAAATAACATGGCCAAAGAAAGTTATCCCTACAAAATCATATAGTCTGGCTATGCTCTATCTTCATCACACAAATATTTAAATCATGCACAACCCCGATGACAAGCCAAGCAATTGTTTCATACTTTTGATGTTCTCAATTTTTTTTAATTTTCACACAATACATGAGCGTGAGCCATGGACATAGCACTATAGTTGGAATAGAATGGTGGTTGTGGAGAAGACAAAAAGGAGAAGATAGTCTCACATGAACTAGGTATCAACGGGGTATGGAGATGCCCATCAATAGATATCAATGTGAGTGAGTTTGCCATGCAACGGGCGCACTAGAGCTATAAGTGTATGAAAGCTCAACAAACGAAACTAAGTGGGTGTGCATCCAACTTGCTTGCTCATGAAGACCTAGGGCAATTTGAGGAAGCCCATCATTGGAATATACAAGCCAAGTTCTATAATGTAAAATTCCCACTAGTATAAAAGTGACAACATAGGAGACTCTCTATCATGAAGATCATGGTGCTACTTTGAAGCACAAGTGTGGTAAAAGGATAGTAGCATTTTCCCTTCTCTCTTTTTCTCTCATCATTTTTTTATTTGGGCCTTTCCCTTTTTTTATGGCCTCTTTATTTTTTTCGTCCGGAGTCTCACCCCAACTTATGGGGAAATCATAGTCTCCATCATCCTTTCCTCACTGTGACAATGCTCTAGTAATGATGATCATCACACTTCTATTTACTTAAAACTCAAGAATTACAACTCAATACATAGAAAAAAATATGAATCTATGTGAATGCCTCCGGCGGTGTACCAGGATGTGCAATGAATCAAGAGTGACATGTATGAAAATCATGAACGGTGGCTTTGCCACAAATACGATGTCAACTACATGATCGTGCAAAGCAACATGACAATGATGGAGTGTGTCATAATAAATGGAACGGTGGAAAGTTGCATGGCAATATATCTCGGAATGGCTATGGAAATGCCATAATAGGTAGCTTTGGTGGCTGTTTTAAGGAAGGTATATGCTAGGTGTATGATACCGGCGAAAGGTGCGCGGTATTAGAGAGACTAGCAATGGTGGAAGGGTGAGAGTGCGTATAATCCATGCACTCAACATTAGTCATAAAGAACTCACATACTTATTGCAAAAATCTATTAGTTAGCGAAACGAAGTACTACGAGCATGTCTAGGGGGATAGATTGGTAGGAAAAGACCATTGCTCGTCCCCGACCGCCACTCATAAGGAAGACAATCAATAAATAAATCATGTTCCGACTTCATCACATAATGGTTCACCATACATGCATGCTACGGGAATCACAAACTTTAACACAAGTATCTCTCAAATTCACAACTACCCAACTAGCATGACTCTAATATCACCATCTTCTTATCTCAAAACAATCATAAGTAACAACAGCAGTAGTAACTTAACAAGAACAATATGTGGAAAATTCGTAGGCATTGGATCGGTGAATTTGTTGGATGATATTCATCATATAATAGTCTTAACCCAGGGCGCTACAAAACTAGCTCCAGTTCATAAATATAATATAGGCATGTATTCCGTAAATAGTCATACGTGCTTATGAAAAGAACTTGCATTATATCTTTTGTCCTACCCTCCCGTGGCGGCGGGGTCCATAAGGAAACCAAGGGATATTAAGGCATCATTTTAATTAACAGAGAACCTGCACAACGCATTAACACATGGTGAATACATGAACTCGTCAAACTACGGTCATCACCGGAAAGTATCCCAATTACTGTTACATTGGGGTTTACGGATCATAACACGTAATAGGTGAATATGACTTGCAAGATCGGATCTAGAACATAGATATAATGGTGAAAACATAAACGGTTCCGATCTCAAATCATGGCACTCGGGCCCTAGTGACAAGCATTAAGCATGTCAAAGTCATAACAACATCAATCTCAGAGCATAGTGGATACTAGGGATCAAGCCTTAACAAAACTAACTCGATTACATGATGAATCTCATCCAACTCCTCACCGACCAGTGAGCGTATGAAGTAATTACTCACTCCTGGTGGGGAGCATCATGGAATTTGTGATGAAGGAGGGTTGGTGATGACGATGACCGAAGATTCCCCTCTCCGGGGCCCCAAACGGGCTCCGAATCTGGCCTCCTGGTCAAGAACAGAAGGTGGCGGCGACTCTGTATCGTTAAACGTGCGGAAACTTTCTCCTTTATTATTTTCTCCGGAAATATGATTTTATAGCGTCGGAATTAGGGTTTGCGGGGCCACAAGGTGGGGACATCCCACCAGTGCGCGCCAGAGGGGTGGGGGCGCCCTAGTGTCTTGTGCCCAGCCAGGGGCCCCCCTCCGGTGGATCTTATAGCTCAAGTAGTTTTCCTTTATTGTAAAATAATTCTCCAAAAAGTTTCATTCCATTCCGAGAACTTTTATTTCTGCACAAAAACAACACCATGGTAGTTCTGCTGAAAACAACGTCAGCCCGGGTTAGTTTCATTCAAATCATGCAAATTAGAGTCCAAAACAAGAGCAAAAGCGTTAGGAAAAGTAGATACGACGGAGACGTATCAAATCCCCAAGCTAGACCTTTGCTTGTCCTCAAGCAATTCAGTTGACAAACTAAAAGTGAAAAAGAGAAACTTTTATGAACTCTTTTGTTCTTGTTTACATAAATATGCTTAAGTAGCACCCAGGTTTTAAGGAAAGATCATGACTTACCATGTCAACAATAACTCTTAAAAATTATATTAACTCATATCAATGGCATAAGCAACTAGCGAGCAATAATAAAATATCTCAAATGACAACACTTTGTCAAAACAACCATGATATAATATGAAAATAATGGTATCTTGCTAGCCCTTTCTGAGACCACAAAACATAAATGCAGAGCACCTCCAAAGTTCAAGCAGCGACTAAACATTGTAATTCATGGTAGAAAGATCCAGTCATGATGCATCCAACATTAACTATACACAATTCATGAGGATGACAATAGTGCTCTCAGATCTGGCGCTTATTTGAGAAGGTGATGACTCAACATAAAATTAAATAGATAGTCCCTTCGCAGAGGGAAGCAGGGATTTGTAGCGGTGCCAGAGCTCAAGGCTTTAAAACGGAGATAAATGCAATTTTGGGAGGTACACCCTTCCTGTCAACATTATGACCAAGAGTTATCAATATCTTCCATGCTAAACACATTAGTGGAGGTTCCCAAGAGATAAAAGTAAAGGTTTACTCCCCCTCCAGCAACAAACACACTCCACGGATAGCCGAATTTATGAGTATCGTCCATACCAACATCGGTCCTGGGGGAGTTTTGTTTAATTATTTGCAATTTTTGATTTCGGGACTGGGCATCCCTATTACCGCCCCTCTCATGCAAGGACGAGTGAATAAATACTCATCATGAGAATAACCCGCTTAGCATGGAAGATACTGACTACCCCCTGTCACTCCATGAGTGGTCCAGGCACACAAAACAGATGTTCATTTGAATTTTTAGAGGTGGCACATCCAAATTTACTTGGAACGGCAGGGTAACCGCATATAGGTAGATATGGTGGACTCATCTGGAATAACTTGGGTTTTAGAATTTTGATGCACAAGCAGTATTCCCGCTTAGTAAAGGTGAAGGCTAGCAAATAGGTTGAGAAGCAGCCAGCAAGAGAGTGAAAATGGTCATGAACATGCGTTATGCATAAGTAACATTGAATATTAGCATGAGTAGGATATGGACACCATGAACATAAATATTGTAGACGCTATGTTGGTTTTGATTCAACTACATGCATGAACATGTGTCAAGTCAAGCCACTTGAAACATTCAGAGGAGGATACCATATCATCATACTACATCACAATCATTTTAATGCATGTTGACATCCAAGATAAATCATTATCCACTCCTAGCTACTTAAGCATGTCATGAGAAACTATAATCTCTAATTATCATTGCAAACATGTTTAATCATAATATGCTGAATAATGCATACTAGGTTAAACATATTTAGAAAAACAGAACAAGTTGAGTTCATACTCGTTTCTCTCTGCCACAACCAGTTCATCAAATATCGTCATCATTGCCTTTCACTTGCACGACCGAATGATATCAAAATAATAATAGTGCAAGAGTGTCGTGGACTAAGCTGGAATCCGCAAACATTTTATTCAAAGGGAGAAGACAAGGTAATATGGGCTCTTTGTAGATCAATAGTAATGCATATGAGAGCCACTCAACATTTTCATCGTGGACTTCTCCTTGGTATGACTCAATAAAAAGAAAATAATTTCATAGAAACACACTGAAATATTTTTGGAGTTTTTTTTGTTTTTCTAGAAGAAAGCAATTTAAAGAAGGTAAAACAAAAAAATGAGAAGAACTATTTACACTGGAAAGCTCCCAACAAGCAAAAGAAGAACAAGGAAATCTTTTCGGGTTTTCTTTTTAATACTACAACTAATTAAACTAGAAAGAAAAACCGAAAAGAAGCAAGAAACATTTTTTGGATTTTCTCAAAGTTTTTCAAACACACAAGAAGAAAGCGAGAAAATAAATCTAGCATGGATAATACAATTAAAAAGTGGGAATGAAATGTGTGAACATGAATGTAATGTCGGTGGAAATACATACTCCCCAAGCTTAGAATTTTGGCCTAGCTTAGTAATCACTACCCACGGCGGCGATAATAATCTGAGTGATAGCTCATGGAGGCTCTTGGTACGACCACCTCAGCCTGTCTGGCTGCCTCAACCTCCGCATTGTACGCGCGAGCCTCGTTCCCCAGGACATAATATCTTCTTTTGTTGTGATAATCAAAAAGAACAGGAGCATGCAAAACAACCGGTACAATAGGTTCCTTATTAAATGTCAAGTTATAAGTATAATTAGTGGGCGTGCCTGTAAGGAACTTATGACATTTCATGGCATCAAATTCTAAGTACTGAGTAGGTAGGATGGGGTCATCCGGTAGAGGTGTTACACCAACTCTAGCTAAACGAGAAGCATAAATCCCACCATAAAAATAACCACTACCGGCGTTGTGCCGCAACCGTCGTGCAACAATCGCTCCAAGATTATAGTGTTTAATTCCGGTCCGAGCAGTGTGTATAAGGCTCAAGTCACGGGCATAGCGTGCTACAATCTTGCTTGCCTATGATGCATTTGCCATTAAACAGTGCAAAGTATTGAATTGATGGGAAATGAATACTTTTTATTCTACCGTTGTGTCACTCCTCTATCCTCACCGTAGCAAAGAATAGTAAAAAATGACTCATATTCAGATCTTGGTGGCTCGTCTACCGAACCTCAATATGGAATTTTTTGTAGGCATTACAAAACACCGCTAGAGGCATGGTACATGGATGATTATAAATACTAAATGAAACTCTAGACTCACATGGATGAAATTTAAATTTCTTAGTGAACATTTCTATGAGGTTGAGATGTTGAATGCACTTGTCTTCTATGTAGGGACCGAGCTCGGCATTTTGAACATATTCCTCAAATTCTTCCTTAATACCTGCGCTCACCATGAAATTGTTACACAACCATAAACATGATTTGATAGCCGCATCCCGCATTTCGCCTGCGCGTTCAACATAAGACCGTCGTATCGAGCCACTACTAGATGATGCCTCTGTAGACCTCCTCCTTGAAGAACTCCTAAAGAATTGCATTTTTATTTGCGAACAATTTTTGAAAAAATTTGGGGCACAAAATTTTTGTCAACGAAACTTACCAAGATTTATAGCAACTACTCATAAGGATGCATAGATGCTATATGTGACGCCCGGATAATTAAGCTACAGTGAAACTCTGCTAATGATGTCACGTCACCTCCGTTACTGTTGCTAATCTCTCGTTAGTTCAAAACCGGTTTAAAATTCAAATTCAAAATATGGCAAACAACAAAAGTTTTCAAACATTGAAACAAAAATGTTCGGTGGGTGCCAATTATTGCACTGGTAATTATTGTGGAGAAAACTCAATTTTAGAAAATGCCTAAGTATTTTAAAGTGAATTAAAATGTAAAAGAAAATAAATAAAAGAAAATAAATAAAAACAGAAAACGAACAAATACAAAAAAAGGAACCCCCCCCACTAGGCGATCTGTGGCCCAGCTAGCCAGCCCAACTGGGCAAAGGGCCAACCAGGCCGGCCCAACCGGCCACTCCCCTCCATAACCCCCCTCCACTACCCAAACCCTAACCTAACCGCACCCCACTTCCCCCCACTCCTCCCTCTGCTTCCTCCTGATCCAGATCGGATCGGGCACTCGGCG
>NC_057799.1:362331128-362338909 GCF_018294505.1 Triticum aestivum
GTCGGGCCTCCACGCGCGGCCATGCTCGCCGCCGGCAGGCCGCCCTGGCCACTGGGCTCGCCCCATCGCACTCCCTGCGGGCGAGCGCCCGCCCAGGCGCACGTCGCCCTTCGCCCGTTAGCCCGTCGCGCCCGTAACCGCGTGCCCGCTAAGGCCTCCCCAGCCCAATGACAAGTGGACCCCCTGCCCAGAACGTTTTTGATAAAAAAATATTTAAAAAATAAATTTAAAAAGTAATTAATTAATTAATTAATTAAACAATTAATTAATTTAATTAACCTGATTAGATTAGCCTAATTAATTATTTAACCTGACTAATATGTTATTTAAACTAATTAAATTGGTTAATTAGTTAGCAGTCTATGACCAGTGGGACCCGCATGTCAGTTTGACCCAGTCAACACCTCTGTTGACTGCTGACATCATGCTGACGTCATGATGACGTTAGCAAGCATTATTCTGGATAATGTTGTTTTAAAATAATTAAATGAATGCTAAAAATGTTTTAAATCTTTTAAAATTAATATAAAATAAAACGTAGCTCGGCTGGGAAAACTTTGTACATGAAAGTTGCTCACAACGACGAGACGAATCTGGATACGTAGCCCGTTCGTCCGCCACACATCGCTAGCATAGCGAGCATGCAACTTTTCCCCTCCGATTCATCTGTCCGAAAACGCGAAACACCCGGGATACTTTCCGGATGTTTCCCCCCTTCGCCGGTATCTCCTCCTACTTCGTTAGGGCACACCTAGCACCGCATTGTTTCTTCCCCCTCTTCTTCTCCGGTAGACCCCGAGACTGGCGCTGATGCCATCGAGTTCGACTACGTCCCGACGACCCCTCCTTGCCAGAGCAACCAGGCAAGCCCCCCCCTTGATCACTAGATATCGCCTATTCCTTCTCTCTACTGCTTGCATTAGAGTAGTGTAGCATGTTACTGCTTTTGATTAATCCTATTCTTCTGCATAGCCTGTCATTGTTGCTACAGTTGTTACCCTTACCTGCAATCCTAAATGCTTAGTATAGGATGCTAGTATCCATCAGTGGCCCTACATTCTTCTCCGTCTGCCATGCTATACTATCGGGCCGTGATCACTCGGGAGGTGATCATGGGTATATACATATATACATACATACTATATAGGTGGTGACTAAAGTCGGGTCGGCTCGTTGAGTACCCGCATGTGATTCCGATGTGGGGGCTGAAAGGACTGGTGGCTCCATCCAGGTAGTGGTGGGCCTGAGTTCCCGACGGCCCCCGACTGTTACTTTGTGGCGGAGCGACAGGGCAGGTTGAGACCACCTAGGAGAGAGGTGGGCCTGGCCCTGGTCGGCGTCCGTGGTTACTTCATAATAACATGCTTAACGAGATCTTGGTATTTGATCTGAGTTGGGTCGTTGACCTTATACGCACTAACCGCCACGTGGGACAAGATATGGGCAACCGGTGCCGTGGTATCAGCCGAAGCTCTTTTTGACGTCAGCGACTGAGCGGCGCGCGCCGCATTGGACCATAAGCCTGCGCTTGTATTAAGGGGGCTAGGTCTGCTTCCGGCCGCGGACGCAACGTGCATGTGTGCAATGGGCGATGGGCCCAGACCCCTGCGCGCATAGGATTTAGACCGGCGTGCTGACCTCTCTGTTGAGCCTAGGTAGGGCTGCGATGTGTTGATCTCTCGAGACCGGACATGACCCAGGAAAGTGTGCCCGGCCAGAGGGATCGAGCGTGTCGGGTAATGTGGTGCACCCTTGCAGGGAAGTTGATCTATTCGAATAGTCGTGTCCACGATAACAGGCGACCCGGAGTTGTACCTTGACCTTATGACAACTAGAACCGGATACTTAATAAAACACACCCTTTCAAGTGCCAGATACAACCCGGTGATCACTCTCTCACAGGGCGACGAGGAGGGGATCGCCGGGTAGGATTATGTTATACGATGCTACTTGGTGAACTTACCATCTACTCTCTTCTACATGCTGCAAGATGGAGGCTGCCAGAAGCGTAGTCATCGACAGGACTAGCTATCCCCCTCTTATTCTGGCATTCTGCAGTTCAGTCCACCGATATTGCCCCTTTACACATATACCCATGCATATGTAGTGTAGATCCATGCTTGCGAGTGCTTTGGATGAGTACTCACGGTTGCTTTTCTCCCTCTTTTCCCCCTTTCCTTTTTACCTGGTTGTCGTAACCAGATGCTGGAGTCCAGGAGCCGGAGGATCCCAAGGATGATTCTACGTGGAGTTCGACTTCGAGGAGTAGTTTAGGAGGATCCCAGGAAGGAGGCCTGCGCCTCTTTCGATCTGTATCCCAGTTTGTGCTAGCCTTCTTAAGGAAAACTTGTTTAACTTATGTCTGTACTCAGATATTTTTGCTTCTGCCGACTCTTGAGTATTCGAGCTTATGTATTCGAGCCCTCGAGGCCCCTGGCTTGTAATATAAAGCTTGTATTATTTTAATTTGTGTCTAGAGTTGTGTTGTGATATCTTCCCGTCAGTCCCTGATCTTGGTCGTACACATTTGCGTGGATGATTAGTGTACGGTCAAATCAGGGGCGTCACAAGTTGGTATCAGAGCCGACTGCCTGTAGGTATCCCCCTTCCACACTCCTTGGCCGAAGTCGAGTCTAGTCACTGAAAACTGTTTTACTAACATGGCTGTGTGGCTTACGGGCCCACATCGCCATTGGGTGGTATTAGGATCTTTTATTCCTCGTCCATACTCTGGGACTCTGATCTCTCTTCTATTCGGGTTTAATGAATTTACTAACATCTAACTTTAGGTTCTCGAAAATACTTTCTCCTGGAGAGCCCCTTCAGTCCAGATGATCGCCGGCTGCACCAGAAGATTCCGAAGATACTCTCCAATATTTCTCTCGATACTCTGTGCCCACCACTTTTGCTATTCCCGACCAACGATAAACCCTTATGGATAACTAATTACACTTGTCGTTCATACCTTCGTTCTCAGTTGCCCTTGTTATTACTTGATACCTTGAAAAATTCTCCGATATTCCGAGAATCCTTTGTGCCCACCGCTTTGCAGCTCTTTTCCGCATTAATACCCCTACGGACAATTCCTCGCACATACCAAGTATCCACTCATCACAAGTTGTTCATGTGTTTCACAAAATTCTTTGAAATACTATCCGATCTTTTGAGAATCCTCTGCAGCCTATGGCTCTTGAAATTCTTGTGTGCCTGCATTATGGTTAATTCCAAATGCCTAGCAATATTCATTGATGTCCTTTGCCTTTATCATCTTGGGTCCCTTGATTCATTATGTTGCCAATGTTGCAATCATTAACCAGATCCTAGAATTCATCCTTTTGGCTTAGACGTCATTTTAAACATGAGATGGATCTCGACCAATCAAATTGCCATCGATTCTACCCCTAAGCCTACTCAACTTATCCATCCTTGATCAGAGTGTTTGCTTCTGATCCCTCGATTTGGAAATCATAATTCTTTTGCATTTGAGCTTTGAATTAGTCAGTTGTTTCTATAATCAGATCTTCTTTCATTCTTTGTTCCTCTGGTTGAGTACCGATGCTCATATCAGATCCCTTGAGAACCACCGGATCCTTTGTTGGATTTTATCCGACAACGTCCTTCATATTCAATAACTTTGTGTGTCCTTCCCCTGATACATAATGCCTTTGGTAAATTGTATCCTCTGCTTCGTCAACCATGCTCTACTTCTGAGCTTGAGTTATTTGCCCCTGAATTTGATGGTATACGTTCCTAAGAAGCCCTGATGGGTTGAACCTATGCCTTCCTTAGTCTCTGTGAACCCGAAAGTTTTCACGGGACATACTCCTCTTGTAATTCACCAGGTAGGTTTTGACACTGAAATCATTTTTATCTAGAGTAGTGAATGAAAGGTTATGCATTGAAGAAGTGGGACTCGACCTTGAACTTTGTGTTCATGCCCATGTACACGATGTAGATCTTATCATTAAAGCTTCTCTTAAATTAATTATCCCCTTGTTATAAGTTCATCTTGTATCTATGTTTGGTCCTGTGCAGCCGTTGTTCCGACCGTGATTGATTCTATTTCTCGGGCAGGTTAAAGTAATTGCCTTCTGCAGATCAATACACCTCTGCAACCTCTATCATGTTCTACCTTCGAGTATTACCCCGTGGTATCTCGATAAAATCACAAAACCATATTACTTCTTATGAGTTCTTCTTCAAGTATTATTTCTCACCGATTCCAATTTTTCCCCGGGGTTCTGAGTTGTTAGACACACAGGGACACCGATAGTGAATCGAGTCTGTAATCCGATTCATTAACTCTAAGTAATTTTTGTTGCTTACGAGTTTAATAACCCTTCAAGTCATTCCTAGCCTGATTGGCCATATCATTATTGTGCAAAATTTTAACTGTGCTACCTGGCCTTCTTCTTGGAGCAAATTTTTGACGATGAGCTAAGCTTATGTCGATCTGCCTCGTCATATCATTTCGCCTTGAACAACAAGCTTGATTTTGAGTTTGTGCCGTACCCATGGTTCCAATAACTTTTCGCTTCATCATTCCTTTGACTTGATGTCATCGCCTATCGATTACATCTTCATAAGATCTCTCGACAAATGTGTCATGATCATCATCAGCATTTTGAGCTCCTCCAGGATATCAATCGAATTCCTGATGGGGATTACCATCCTTGCCCCTCGGTAATTTGTGTTGTCATCGACTACTTCCTTGCCTTCTTTCCAACACAAACTTGTTCGTGTTTTGTGTTATACCTTGAGTTCCTTGCTATGCAGCATTTGTTCCTCTTCACCTTGGAGTATTACCATCTTTTATGTCAAGAATGTCGTGAGAATTTCACCACCTCTTAAGAATTCTTGATATAGTAATACTTCTCACCATCTCCGTTCATATCTTGGTCCCCGTGTTGTTTATAACCGGGATACGAGCCATTTAACCTTGATGTGTAAAATTCAAAACTTCTAGCAACCCTATTGCTTGTAAGTTAATGAATGATAGTTTCATTCTTTGTGTATCGGTTATTGAATCACCTTTCTAACATTGATCATGCTACCTAAGACCATATCTTGGGTGCACTTTTCAACCAATGTTTAATTGTGTATGTTTTCCTCAAGTATACCTCATTATATCATTTGATCTGACAAATGTTATCTCCTTGTTCACATAGTTGTGGAAATCCATCTTTTTGGAAACCTCGATGAATTGACGCTGATTCCATCAGCCACCTCCTCATCCTCTCGTTGGTTTACCGATGAACTCTTATTTCAGAACTCGCTTCCATCATTCATTTCCTGATAATCTTGCAACACCATCTTGTCAAATTGTGTTGCACCCCTTCTCCTCAGGCATCCTCAATCTGAGGTATCTTGACACCAATCAGATCTGAACCTCAGTTAGATATGATGGTTGGATCATATTTCCAGGAGTTATAACATTGGTCTTTATAAGACCCGTTAAGGTGATGCCATGCTTAACACACTTGTCCGGGGAACCTATTGTTATAGATTCCTTTTCAGCAAGGTTATCCATTCTTCCATGAGGAAATTCAAGACTTATTCTATAAGTTGTTCCTGATAAATCCTTTGAGTATCCAAAGTTTGACCTTTGCTTGAAGACCATGTCAATACTATCTCGAAGCATGTCTATGGTACTCCGATCTTCAACAAGAACATTTGAAGCCCAATGCTAAATGTTTCCTACTCAATTATCCAAACACCGCTGTATGGGTAATTTCATGAAATTTCTCTCTCCTTACCTAAAGAGTTTTCTACATTATATCCTGTCATGGATATCATGCTCTGCTTGTCCTTGGGGAGGATATACCCTTGAAATATGTGTTTAAACACATTTTCCTTTCCATTGTTCTATTTAATCTGACAATCTTATTTTTCTTTTCATTGTTTGGTTTAACCTTTCTTGTGATCTATATGATCTAAGCAGTAATATTCTCTTGCTCATGTAAACACCTCGGTGTACAATTCTGTCAGCAAGACCCTATTACTATTGTTGATGACATTCCGGTAGCCACCGATGGACGAGAACTTTGCCTATTGGTCCGCCTCGTTCAACGAGCAGGAAAATGGTTCTCTTCGTCCCTCGCCCTTGGTACCGACGTTGTTGCCGACATAACTGACAGACTAACCTCTGACATGCCTTGCTATCCTGACCATGCAATATGTCACCGCTCCTCCTACTTTTAACCCACATGGTGGGCCCATAACCCACAGTTCCACAGGATCGAAACCTGACTCTCCTGTACACCCCAGCTCCTAAAGGTTATTCCTCATGCTTGGCTTTGTATGTAATTCACGAGCCACCTTCCAAAAGATCATCAATTCTGGTATCAGACATAATACTTATTACCGTTGCTCTGAAACCCTTTCACACTCTATTTCAGGCAACGAACGATTGCCTATCCACTTGAAACTTTTATTGCACCATCTTACCTTGCTATCGATGTGTTTCAATTGCTCGACTCAAGAGTTACGCGTAAGATAATTCATGGGATACCCCCAGATGATTTCTCCTTATAGCATTCTATCGTTGTCGAGCTGCCCCTTACCTATTCGTAACTACGATGGAGTTTCTGAAGAAAGGATGCCGACTTCATCATGATGACTTGAAGCAGAGAAATGAAGACATCAACGTAATCGATCGATCAAAACTGAGAAGATTCGTTAGAATTTCGTAACCAGATCTTTCCCCCTTACTCCACCTCTTAAAATCTCGGGACGAGATTTCTTGTAGTGGAGGAGAATTGTGCCGCCCGGATAATTAAGCTACAATGAAACTCTGCTAATGATGCCACGCCACCTCCGTTACTGTTGCTAATCTCTCGTTAGTTCAAAACCGGTTTAAAATTCCAATTCAAAATATGACAAACAACAAAAGTTTTCAAACATTGAAACAAAAATGTTCGGTGGGTGCCAAATATTGCACTGGTAATTATTGTGGAGAAAACTCATTTTTAGAAAATGCCTAAGTATTTTAAAGTGAATTAAAACGTAAAATAAAATAAATAAAATAAAAGAAATAAAAACAGAAAACAAGCAAATACAAAAAAGGAACCCCCCCACTAGGCCATCTGTGGCCCAGCTGGCCAGCCCAACTAGGCAAAGGGCCAACCAGGCCGGCCCAACCGGCCACTCCCCTCCATAACCCCCCCACTACCCAAACCCTAACCTAGCCGCACCCACTTCCCCCAATCCTCCCTCTGCTTCCTCCCGATCCAGATCGGATCGGGCACTCGGCGACGCCCCCTCGCCGCGCTGACCGCTCCGCCCCGCGCCAGGACGTCGCCGCCCGAGACGCCACCTTGCCGGCCTGCCTCCTCCTCCTCGCCGGCCTGCTTCCTCTCTGACGTCGTCGTCCCCATCGCCCTCCTCGCACCCTGTTGCCCCGTTCCCTGCTAACCACCATGAGCCCCGACCTCTTCTCTCCTCCTCTGTCGCGCACCGGCCACCGCGACCGCGCTCGGCCAGCCATCGCCATGCCCGCGCCGTCGCCCACTGATGCCACTGCTCGCAGCCCCCCATGCGCATCACCGCGCCCCGTTTGCCCCGCTCCAGCGACGTACGCGCGGCCCACGGCTGCCTGTTGCCGCTGCTTGCGCCGCCGGCGCGTGTGGTCACCCCCCTCTCCTACCGCGCCCCCCGCTCTCTGCTGCTTCTGCTAGTGCTGCCGCCACCACCATCTGCAGCCAATGCGAGCCGCCCGTGTGCCGCTGCGCGCGTCCGCGCCGTCCTGCGCTGCGGCCTCCTCCCCCGCGGCCGCGCCCGCT
>NC_057799.1:362339283-362349480 GCF_018294505.1 Triticum aestivum
GGCAGGCCGCCCTGGCCACTGGCCTCGCCCCGCCGCACTCCCTGCGGGCGAGCGCCCGCCCAGGCGCACGTCGCCCTTCGCCCGTTAGCCCGCCGCGCCTGTAACCGCGTGCCCGCTAAGGCCTCCCCGGGCCAATGACAAGTGGGCCCCCTGCCCAGAACGTTTTGATAAAAAATTATATAAAAAAATAAATTAAAAATAAATAAATTAATTAAAGAATTGATTAATTTAATTAATCCTGATTAGATTAGCCTTATTAATTATTTAACCTGACTAATATGTTATTTAAACTAATTAAATTGGTTAATTAGTTAGCAGTCTATGACCAGTGGGACCCACATGTCAGTTTAACCCAGTCAACACCTCTGTTGACTGCTGACATCATGATGATGTCAGCAAGCACTATTCTGGATAATGTTGTTTTAAAATAATTAAATGAATGCTAAAAATGTTTTAAATCTTTTAAAATTAATATAAAATAAACCGTAGCTCGGATGGAAAAACTTTGTACATGAAAGTTGCTCACAACGACGAGACGAATCTCGATACGTAGCCCGTTCGTCCGCCACACATCCCTAGCATAGCGAACATGCAACTTTTCCCCTCCGGTTCATCTGTCCGAAAACGCGAAACACCGAGGATACTTTCCCGGATGTTTCCCCCCTTCGCCTGTATCTCCTCCGATTGCGTTAGGGCACACCTAGCACCGTTACTTGTCATGTCATGCATCGATATGCATCTGTTTGCATTGTATTCATTGTTTCTTCCCCTCTTCTTCTCTGGTAGACCCCGAGACTGGCGCTGATGCCATCGAGTTCGACTACGTCCCGATGACCCCTCCTTGCCAGAGCAACCAGGCAAGCCCCCCCCTTGATAACCAGATATCGCCTATTCCTTCTCTCTACTGCTTGCATTAGAGTAGTGTAGCATGTTACTGCTTTCGATTAATCCTATTCTGCTGCATAGCCTGTCATTGTTGCTACAGTTGTTACCCTTACCTGCAATCCTAAATGCTTAGTATAGGATGCTAGTATCCATCAGTGGCCCTACATTCTTCTCCGTCTGCCATGCTATACTGTCGGTTCGTGATCACTCGGGAGGTGATCACGGGTATATACATATATACATACATACTATACAGGTGGTGACTAAAGTCGGGTCGGCTCATTGAGTACCCGCATGTGATTCTGATGTGGGGGCTGAAAGGACAGGTGGCTCCATCTAGGTAGTGGTGGGCCTGGGTTCCTAACGGCCCCCGATTGTTACTTTGTGGCGGAGCGACACGGCAGGTTGAGACCAACTAGGACAGAGGTGGGCCTGGCCCTGGTCGGCGTCCGCGGTGACTTCATAATAACACGCTTAACGACATCTTGGTATTTGATCTGAGTTGGGTCGTTGACCTTATACGCACTAACCGCCACGTGAGACAAGATATGGGCAACCGGCGTCGTGGTATCAGCCGAAGCTCTTTTTGACGTCAGCGACTGAGCGGCGCATGCCGCATTGGACCGTAAGCCCGCGCTTGTATTAAGGGGGCTAGGTCTGCTTCCGGCCGCGTACGCAACGTGCAGGTGTGCAATGGGCGATGGGCCCAGACCCCTGCGCGCATAGGATTTAGACCGGCGTGCTGACCTCTCTGTTGAGCCTAGGTATGACTGCGACGTGTTGATCTCCCGAGGCCGTACATGACCCAGGAAAGTGTGCCCGGCCAGAGGGATCGTGCGTGTCGGGTAATGTGGTGCACCCCTGCAGGGAAGTTGATCTATTCGAATAGCCGTGTCCACGGTAACAGGCGACCCGGAGTTGTACCTTGACCTTATGACAACTAGAACCGGATACTTAATAAAACACACCCTTTCAACTGCCAGATACAACCCGGTGATCACTCTCTCACAGGGCGATGAGGAGGGGATCGCCGGGTAGGATTATGTTATACGATGCTACTTGGTGAACTTACCATCTACTCTCTTCTACATGCTGCAAGATGGAGGCTGCCAGAAGGGTAGTCTCGATAGGACTAGCTATCCCCCTCTTATTCTGGCATTCTGCAGTTCAGTCTACCGATATTGCCCCTTTACACATATACCCATGCATCTGTAGTGTAGATCCTTGCTTGCGAGTACTTTGGATGAGTACTCACGGTTGCTTTTCTCCCTCTTTTCCCCCTTTCCTTTTTACCTGGTTGTCGCAACCAGATGCTGGAGTCCACGAGCCGGAGGATCCCGAGGATGATTCCACGTGGAGTTCGACTTCGAGGAGTAGTTTAGGAGGATCCCAGGCAGGAGGCCTGCACCTCTTTCGATCTGTATCCCAGTTTGTGCTAGCCTTCTTAAGGCAAACTTGTTTAACTTATGTCTGTACTCAGATATTTTTGCTTCTGCTGACTCTTGAGTATTCGAGCTTATGTATTCGAGCCCTCGAGGCTCCTGGCTTGTAATATAAAGCTTGTATTATTTTAATTTGTGTCTAGAGTTGTGTTGTGATATCTTCCCGTGAGTCCCTGATCTTGGTCGTACACATTTGCGTGCATGATTAGTGTACTGTCAAATCGGGGGCGTCACACTATATTAAGCATTAAAACTACTTAGAACTCTAAGAATTCAACATGCAAGCTCATCTATAGCAGCACCAAGAGTAGCTAATTATTCAAAATATAAACCACTAAAGCAAAAACTAATTGGAGCAATGGAGGAGCCACATACCAAGTAGCAATCCCCCAAAACAGTTTCGGAAACGGAGCTTGGAGCAAAGAGATCAAAATCCGCGGGTTTGAGAGCAAGAACACGAGAGAGAGAGAGAGAGCTACGGTGATTTTTTTTCTGGAGGTAGGAGATGACAAGGGCTAAAGAAGTAAGTGAGGGGACCCACATGGGGAGCACAACCCGGCAGTGCGCTCCTGGGGTTGCTGGCGCGCCCAGGTGTCTTGTGTTCACCAGGTGCACCCGCTGTGATGTTATTTGCACCAAAAATTCAGAAATATCCAAGAAAAATCATTTTAAATTTTCAGGACATTCTGAGAACTTTTATTTTTGGGTCATTTTTTATTGCACGGGAAATTAAGAAAACAGACAAAACATGGCATTTTATTTTATTTAACAAAGAAAAGAGAAAAATAAAGTTGGGAGCAGAAGGTTGTGCTTACTAAATTCATCAACTTCATACCGCTAAAAAATGATCTATTAATAAGGTTGATCAAGTCTTATTAACAACCACCTTCGATTAGCATGAAACCGAAGAACTTTCATAAAACACTAAGTTACCTCAATGGGGATATGCATGTCCCCAACAATAAGCATTTCATATTTCCGTTTGGCAGTAGGTAAAGGTAGTTGAAAGCTTCCAATAGTGAGTGTCGGAGATTTATCAATAACATTAATACCATTCACTTGGAATTGTTTCTTCGGAAAGTGCACCGTATGTATATTACCATTGATATGAAAAGTGACCTTGCTTTTATTGAAATCAATAACAGCCCCTGCAGTATTCAAAAAGGGTCTACCATGGATAATTGACATGTTGTCGTCCTCGGGCATCTCACGTATAACAAAGTCAGTTAAGATAATAACATTTGTAACAACAATGGGCACATCCTCACAAATATCGATAGGTATGGTAGTTGATTTGTCAGCCATTTCAAAGGTATTTCAGTAGGTGATAGTTTATTCAAATCAAGTCTTTTATATAAGGAGAAAGGCATAACACTAACACCAGCTCGTAAATCACACAAAGCAGTTTTAACATAATTTCTTTTGATGGTTCCTGGATCTCCAAGTTTTTTAGGTACTCCATCCTTAAAAGAGTAATTAGCAAGCATGGTGGAGATTTTAGTTTCTGGTATCTTTCAATTATTTGTGATGATGTCTTTCATGTATTTTGCATAAGGGACCATCTTTAAAATATTAGTCAAGCGAGTGCGCAAAAAGACAGGCCTAAGCATTTCAGCAAAGTGTTCAAATTCTTCTTCATCTTTTTTCTTAGTTGATTTAGGTGGAAAGGGCATGGGTTTTTGAACCCATGGTTCTCTTTCTCTTCCATGTTTTCTAGCAACAAAGTCTCTTTTATCATATCTTTTATTTTTAGGTTGTGGGTTGTCAAGATCAACATCTGGTTCTATTTCAACATCATTATCTAGTTGTTTATCATTGTCCGGTTGAGTGTATTCATGAACATCATAATTATCTTTTTCATTATCACTAGATGAATGTTCATTACCAGATTGAGTTTTAGCATCAGAGATAGAGAGATCATTATTATTTTCAGGAGGTTTTTCTATTTCAGGTTCACTAGAGGTATGCAAAGTCCTATCATTTTTTCTTTTTCTTCTTATTTTTAGAAGGGCTAGGTGCATCAGTGTTAATTCTTTGAGAGTCTTGTTCAATTCTTTTAGGGTGTCCCTCGGGATAAAGTGGTTCCTGAGTCATTTTACCTCCTCTAGTTGCTACTCTAACAACAAAGTCATTCATATTATTATTCATTTCACTAAGCAACTCTCTTTGAGATTTAGCAACTTTTTCTAGTAGAAATTGAACCATAGAAGCATGTTTTCCTACACCTCTTACATCATTAGTAATTCTAAATAAAAAGTCACTAAAGCAAGCAATCATATTTGAGTTATATTTCAATTGTTTAATAACATTTTCAATGAAGTGATCTTGTTTTCTAATGTAATTGTCAAACTCATAAAGGCATTGACTAGGATGTTTATTGTAAGGGATGTCACTTTCATCTAATTTCATCAAAGAATTTACATGTACCACCTTTGGTGGTGGTGTGTCAAGTCCATGTATTTCTTCAATAGGAGGTAAAAATTTAACATCCTCTGCTTTAATACCTTTTCCTTCATACTTTTCTTTGCTTGTTGCATATCTTCAGGACTAAGATATAAGATACCCCTCTTCTTTGGAGTGGGTTTAGGCGGTGATTCAGGAAGAGTGCAATCATCATATTTTTTCAATATATTATTCAATAATTCCTCAGCTTGTTCAACAGTTCATATCCTGAAAACACAACCAACACAACTATCTAGCAAGTCCCTACAAGCATCGGTTAGTCCATTATAGAAGATAACAAGTATTTCATTTTTCTTAAGAGGGTGATCAGGCAAAGCATTAAGCAATTCGAGAAGCATCTTACAAGCTTGTGGGAGACTCTCTCCTTGAATTTGCACAAAATCAAATATTTCCTGTAAGGCAGCTTGTTTCCTATGTGCAGAAAAATATTTTTTAGAGAAGTAATAGATCATATCCTGGGGACTACGCATACAACCAGGAGCAAGATTATTGTACCATATCTTAGCATCACCCTTTAATGAGAACGGAAATAATTTGAGAATATAATAATAGCGAATCTTCTCATCATGAGCAAATAGGGTGGCTATATCATTTAATTTAGTAAGATGTGTCACAACAGTTTCAGTTTCACAGCAATGGAAAGGATCAGATTCAACCAAAGCAATTAACTCTGGGTCGACAGAGAATTCATAATCCTTATCGGTAACAAAAATAGGTGAAGTAGCAAACCTAGGATCACGTTTCATTCTAGCATTCAAAGATTTTTCTTTCAGTATGCATAGTAATTTCTTAAGATCATCTCTATCATTGCAAGCAAGAAAATATCTAGCTATCTCCTCATCCATAACATAACCTTCAGGTATCTTAGGCATTTTATATCTAGGAGAGCTAGGTCTAATAGGTGTTTCAAGATTTTCAGTTACAAGAACTTCATCAGTTTCAACATTGTCAATATCTTTGGCTCTAGCAAGTTGTTCATCAAGAAATTCACCTAGTGGCATATTATCATCAAGCAAGGTACTAGCATCATCATGAGTAGCATTCATAGAAGAAGTAGCATCATCAATAACTTGTGACATATCAGGATTAATAGCATGTGGTGGTGTTGCAAGTCTACTCAAAACAGAAGGTGAATCAAGTATAGAGTGTGATGGAAGTTCCTTACCTCCCCTCGTCCTAGAGGGAACGATCTTGGTTTTGGTATCCTTCAGATTCTTCATAGTGATAAATAGATAATAATCCCAAGTGACTCAGCAAATGTAGCTATGCTCCCTAGCAACGGCACCAGAAAAATGTCGTGATAACCCACAAGTATAGGGGATGCAACAGTTTTTGAGGGTAGAGTATTCAACCCAAATTTATAGATTTGACACAAGGGGAGCCAAAGAATATTTTTAAGTATTAGCAGTTGAGTTGTCAATTCAACTACACCTGGAGATTAAATATCTACACCAAAGTGATTAGTAGCACAGTAATATGGTAGTTTTGATAGCAGTGGTAACAGTAGCAGTAACGGTAACAATGATAGCAATGATTTTGTAGCAAGTGTAACAGTAACAGCAACAGTAGTAACTTAACAAGAACAACATGTGGAAAACACATAAGCATTGGATTGGTGAATTCGTTGGATGATATTCATCATATAACAGTCATACCTAGGGCGATACAAAACTAACTCCAATTCATGAATATAATGTAGGCATGTATTCCGTAAATAGTCATACGTGCTTATGAAAAGAACTTGCATGACATCTTTTGTCCTACCCTCCCGTGGCAGCGGGGTCCATAAGGAAACTAAGGGATACTAAGGCCTCCTTTTAATAGAGAACCGGAACAAAGCATTAACACATGGTGAATACATGAACTCCTCAAACTACGGTCATCACCGGAAAGTATCCCAATTACCATCACGTTTGGGTTTACGGATCATAACACGTAATAGGTGAATATGACTTGCAAGATCGAATCTAGAACATAGATATAATGGTGAAAACATAAACAGTTCAGATTTGAAATCATGGCACTCGGGCCCTAGTGACAAGCATTAAGCATGGCAAAGTCATAACAACATCAATATCATAACATAGTGGATACTAGGGATCAAGCCCTAACAAAACTAACTCGATTACATGATGAATCTCATCCAACTCCTCACCGACCAGCGAGCCTACGAAGGAATTACTCACTCTCGGTGGGGAGCATCATGGAATTGGTGATGAAGGAGGGTTGGTGATGACGAAGACGAAGATTCCCCTCTCCGGAGCGCCAAACGGGCTCAAGATCGGGCCTCCCGTTGAAGAATGATATGTCTCCAACGTATCTATAATTTTTGATTGTTCGATGCTATTATATTATCTGTTTTGGATGTTTAATATGCATTAATATGCTATTTAATATTATTTTTGGGACTAACCTATTAACCTAGAGCCCAGTGCCAGTTTATGTTTTTTCCTTGTTTTAGAGTTTCGTAGAAAAGGAATACCAAATGGACTCCAAACGGAATAAAACTTTCGCGATGATTTTTCTTGGACCAGAAGACATCTAGAGGACTTGGAGTGCAAGTCAGAGAAGCCACGAGGCGGCCACAAGGACGGAGGGCGCGCCCAGGGGGGTAGGGCGCCCCCACCCCTGTGGGCCCCTCGTGACTCCACCGACCTAGTTTCTTCGCCTATATATTCTCATATATCCCAAATCCAACAGAGAGAGCCACGAAAACACTTCTCCACCGCCACAACCTTCTGTACCCGTGAGATCCTATCTAGGTACCTTTTCTGGCGTCCTGTCGGAGGGGGATTCGATCACGGAGGACTTCTACATCAACACCATTGCCCTTTCGATGAAGCGTGAGTAATTTACCACAGACCTACGGGTCCATAGCTAGTAGCTATATGGCTTCTTCTCTCTCTTTGATTCTCAATACCATGTTCTCCTTGATGTTCTTGGAGATCTATTCGATGTAATACATTTTTGCGGTATGTTTGCTGAGATCCGATGAATTGTGGATTTCTGATTAGCTTATTTATGAATATTATTTGAATCTTCTCTGAATTCTTTTATGCATGATTTGATATCTTTGCAAGTCTCTTTGAACTATCGATTTGGTTTGGCCAACTAGATTGGTTTTTCTTGCAATGGGAGAAGTGCTTAGCTTTGGGTTCAATCTTGTGGTGTCCTTTCCCAGTGATAGTAGGGGAAGCAAGGCACGTATTGTATTGTTGCCATCAAGGATAAAAAGATGGGGTTTTCATCATATTGCTTGAGTTAATTCCTCTACATCATGTCATCTTGCCTAATGTGTTACTCCATTCATTATGAACTTAATACTCTAGATGCATGCTGGATAGCGGTCAGTGTGTGGAGTAATAGTAGTAGATGTAGAATCATTTCGGTCTACTTGACACGGACGTGATGCCTATATTCATGATCATTGCCTTAGATATCGTCATAACTTTGAGCTTTTCTATCAGTTGCTCGGCAGTAATTTTTTCACCCACCGTAATATTTTCTATCTTGAGAGAAGCCTCTAGTGAAATCTATGGCCCCCGGGTCTATTTTCCATCATAAAAGTTTCTAATCTACAAATTTAGGTTCCGATTTACTTCCTTTGCAATCTTTTACCAAAAATACCAAAACTATTTACTTTATGGTTTATCTATCTCTATTAAATCTCACCTTTGCAAGTAACCCTGAAGGGATTGACAACCCCTTTATCGCGTTGGGTGCAAGTTTGTTTGTTTGTTTGTGCAGGTATTCGGTGACTTGTTCATTGTCTCCTACTGGATTGATACCTTGGTTTTAAAACCGAGGGAAATACTTACTCTACTTTGCTGCATCACCCTTTCCTCTTGAAGGGAAAGACCAACGCAAGCTCAAGAAGTAGCAGGAAGAAATTCTGGCGCCGTTGCTGGGGAGATCTATGACAAGTCAAGACATACCAAGTACCCATCATAAACTCTCATCTCTTGCATTACATTATTCGCCATCCGCCTCTTGTTTTCCTCTCCCCCACTTCTAAAACGATTCTCGAAAATATTTGGCATTTCTTTGCCCCTCTTCTGTTCGTCTTCTTCGTTTTACTTTTGGTTGCTCGTTTGCTAGATCTATTTGCTGCCACCATGTCTAAAATTGGGGAGGTTATCACCGGAAAAGATAGTACCAACGATGAGGAAAATTTTGATGATTTTGCCAATACTAATCCTCATGAAGAATCTACTATTCTACACACTAAAAAGCTTCACATAGGTAGTTGCAATATTATTGGAAAGGGGTTATTCAAGATTTATTTACTTGTGTCGGTGTGCTTCCCACTTTGGGTGGATCTATTCTCCATAAAACTAGTAGCCTTGTGGATGCTATATATTTGCTTATAATTGAACTTGAAAGACAATTTGTTCATATGCATCCTTCCATACAAAGGATCTTTTTAGAGTTTCCAAATATTGAGCATTCTTCTGTTAAGTGTGCCACCACTATATTCCTAGCTCATGAGTTTAGGTTTATTATGAAAGAATCTAGTGAAATTTTTGCGCATTATAAAGTATATGGTGGTCGTCCTCCCATAGAGGGAATTCTTTTTAATCAAGAGGACATAATGCGTTTAAAATCTCTAGATCATGTTGCTTATAATGAAAATTTAAGAAAGAGAGTCCCTACCGATATTTTAGTTGATAAGATTTCTAAGCTTAATGGTGATTTTGCTATACAAAACAACGGATTGGGTTTCTCTCTTGGAAACAAGATCATGAATTTTTGCCAAAATAATGCTTATAATGATGAGTTGGTCATACAATATGAAGGGCTGAAGGAGGAACCAATTCCTCCCGAGATCAATCTTGGGGATTCTTATCCTATTAAGTTTAGCCCTTTTGATTACTTTTGCTTACCACAAAGAAAAATTGCTTCTTAACTAAGGGAGTATGAGATGAGTTTTCGAGATTTTCCCCATCATTATTATGATTATACTTAGATATATTCGTGTTTTATGCCTAGCTAAGGGCGTTAAACAATAGCGCTTGTTGGGAGGCAACCCAATTTTATTTTTGTTTTTGCTTTTTAGGTTCTGTTTTGCAATAAATAATTCATCTAGCCTCTGGTTAGATGTGGTTTTATGTGTCAATTAGTGTTTGTGCCAAGTAAGACCTTTGGGATAGCTTACGGTGATAGTTGATTTGTTCTTGCGGAAAAATGGAAACTTTTGCGCTCGGGAAAACAATTCTCATTTTAATAGAAGCGTGATAAAATATTGATTGTTTTTGCAGAAGGTTAATAAACAAATTTCTTAGGTTGTCCTAAGTTTTCAGAATTTTTGGAGTTACAGAAGTATTCGAAATATCCAGGTTGCTACAGACTGTTCTGTTTTCTATGTGTGGTTTGCTTATTTTGATGAATCTATGGCTAGTATCGGCGG
>NC_057799.1:362349789-362401313 GCF_018294505.1 Triticum aestivum
TGAACCATGGAAAAGTTGGAATATAGTAGATATTACACCAATATAAATAAAGAATGAGTTCACAATAGTACCAAAAGTGGTGATTTATTTTCTTATACTAACGGAGCTTATGAGATTTTCTGTTGAGTTTTGTGTTGTGAAGTTTTCAAGTTTTGGGTAAGGATTTGATGGAATATGTAATAAGGAGTGGCAAGAGCCTAAGCTTGGGGATGCCCAAGGCACCCCAAGGTAATATTCAAGGACAACCAAGAGCCTAAGCTTGGGGATGCCCTGGAAGGCATCCCCTCTTTCGTCTTCGTCTATCGGTAACTTTACTTAAGGCTATATTTTTATTCACCACATGATATGTGTTTTGCTTGGAGCGTCTTGTATGATTTGAGTCTTTGCTTTTTAATTTTCCACAATCATCCTTTATGTACACACCTTTTGAGAGAGTCACGCATGAATCGTGATTTATTAGAATACTCTATGTGCTTCACTTATATCTTTTGAGCTAGGCCATATTGCTCTAGTGCTTCACTTATATCTTTTTAGAGCACGGCAGTGGTTTTATTTTATAGAAATTGATGAACTCTCGTGCTTCACTTATAATATTTTGAGAGTCTCTAAACAACTTTGTAATTTGCTTTGGTTTCAAATTTAGTCCTAATATGATAGGCATCCAAGAGGGATATAATAAAAACTTTCATATAAAGTGCATTGAATACTATGAGAAGTTTGATTCCTTATGATTGTTTTCAGATATGAAGATGGTGATATTAGAGTCATTCTAGTAAGTAATTGTGAATTTGAGAAATACTTGTGTTAAAGTTTGTGATTCCCGTAGCATGCACGTATGGTGAACCGTTATGTGATGAAGTCGGAGCATGATTTATTTATTGATTCTCTTCCTTATGAGTGGCGGTTGGGGACGAGCGATGGTCTTTTCCTATGAATCTACCCCCCTAGGAGCATGCGCGTAGTACTTCATTTCAATAAATATTAGATTTTTGCAATAAGTATGTGAGTTCTTTATGACTAATGTTGAGTCCATGGATTATACGCACTCTCACCCTTCCACCATTGCTAGCCTCTATAGTGCCACGCAACTTTCGCCGGTACCATAAACCCACCATGTACCTTCCTCAAAAAATCCACCATACCTACCTATTATGGCATTTCCATAGCCATTCCGAGATATATTGCCATGCAACCTTCCACTGTTCCGTTTATTATGACACGCTCCATCATTGTCATATTGCTTTGCATGATCATATATTTGACATCGTATTTCTGGCAAAGCCACCGTTCATAATTCTTTCATACATGTCGCTCTTGATTCATTGCACATCCCGGTACACCGCCGGATGCATTCATATAGAGTCATATTTTGTTCTAAGTATCGAGTTGTAATTCTTGAGTTGTAAGTAAATAAAAGTGTGATGATCTTCATTATTAGAGCATTGTCCCATGTGAGGAAAGGATGATGGAGACTATGATTCCCCTACAAGTCGGGATGAGACTCCGGACAAAAAAAAAGAGGCCAAAAAATGAGAGCAGGCCCAAATAAAAAAATGAGAGAAAAGAGAGAAGGGGCAATGCTACTATCCTTTTACCACACTTGTGCTTCAAAGTAGCACCATGATCTTCATGATAGAGAGTCTCATATATTATCACTTTCATATACTAGTGGGAATTTTTCATTATAGAACTTGGCTTGTATATTCCAATGATGGGCTTCCTCAAATTGCCCTAGGTCTTTGTGAGCAAGCAAGTTGGATGCACACCCACTTAGTTTCTTTTTTTGAGCTTTCATAAGCTTATAGCTCTAGTGCATCCGTTGCATGTTAATCGCTACTCACTCACGTTGATATCTATTGATGGGCATCTACATAGCCCGTTGGTACGCTTAGTTGATGTGACACTATCTCCTTCTTTTTGTCTTCTACACAACCACCATCTATTCCACCTATAGTGCTATGTCATGGCTCACGCTCATATATTGCGTGAAAGTTGAAAAAGTTTGAGAACATCAAAAGTATGAAGCAATTGCTTGGCTTGTCATCGGGGTTGTGCATGATTGAAATATTTTGTCTGATGAAGATGGACTATAGCCAGACTATATGATTTTATAGGGATAAGCTTTCTTTGGCCATGTTATTTTGAGAAGACATAATTGCCTTGTTAGTATGCTTGAATTATTATTGTTTTTATGTCAATATTAAACTTTTGTTTTGAACCATACGGATCTGAACATTCATGCCACAATAAAAGAAATTACATGGATAAATATGTTAGGTAGCATTCCACATCAAAAATTCTGTTTTATCATTTACCTACTCGAGGACGAGCAGGAATTAAGCTTGGGGATGCTTGATACGTCTCCAAGGTATCTATAATTTTTGATTGTTCCATGCTATTATATTATTTGTTTTGGATGTTTTATATGCTATTTTATATTATTTTTGGGACTAACCTATTAAACCTAGAGCCTGATAACCCACAAGTATAGGGGATCACACTAGTTTTCGAGGGTAAGTATTTAACCCAAATTTATAGATTCAACACAAGGGGAGCCAAAGAATATTTGAAGGTATTAGCATATGAGTTGTCAATTCAACCACACCTGGAGATTAATTATCTACAGCAAAGTGATCAGTAGCAAAGTAGTTTGCTAGTTTTTATAGTAGTGACAAGAGCAACGGTAACAGTAACAGTGATAGCAGTAATTTGTAGCAAGTGTAACAGTGATGATAGCAATAGTAACGTAGAAAGATCAATAAGGATAAATTCATAGGCATTGGATCGGTGACTTGTTGGATGATATTCATCATGTGACAGTTATAACCTAGGGCGATACGGCACTAGCTCCAGTTCATCGATATAATATAGGCATGTATTCCGTAAATAGTCATATGTGCTTTATTAAAAGAACTTGCATGACATCTTTTGTCCTACCCTCCCGTGGAAGTGGGGTCCATATTGGAAACTAAGGGATATTAAGGCCTCCTTTTAATAGAGAACCAGAACAAAGCATTAACACATAGTGAATACATGAACTCCTCAAACTACGGTCATCATCGGGAGTGGGCCCGGTTGTTGTCACTCTGGGGTTGCTGGATCATAACACGTAGTAGGTGACTATAACTTGCAAGATCGGATCTAAAACATGGATATAATGATGAATTCATAAACGGTTCAGATCTGAGTTCATGGCACCCGGGCCCAAAGTGACAAGCATTAAGCATAGCAAAGTCATAGCAACATCAATCTAGGAACATAGTGGATACTAGGGATCAAGCCCTAACAAAACTAACTTGATTACATGATGAATCATCTAACTCCTCACCGACCAGCGAGCCTACGAAGGAATTACTCACTCCCGGTAGGGAGCATCGTGGAATTGGTGATGGAGAAGGGTTGGTGATGACGAAGAACGAATATCCCCCTCTCTGAAGCCCCAAACGGACTCCAGATCTACCCTCCCGAGGAAGAACAGGGCTTGGCGGTGGCTCCGTCTCGTGGATCGCGATAATTCTTTCTCACTTATTTTTTCTGGAATAATGTGAATTTATAGTATCAGGGGGGTTGTCAGCGGGGCCACCAGGTGGGTACAACTCACCTGGGCGCGCCAGGAGAGGGGGGTGTGCCCTGGTGGGTTGTGCCCAACCAGGGGCCCCTCTCTGGTGGGTCTTGGCTCCAGAAATTCTCTTTTATTGTATAAAAAATCCTCGCAAAGTTCCGTTCCATTCCGTGAACTTTTATTTCTGCACAAAAACAACACCATGGTAGTTTTGCTGAAAACAGCGTCAGTCCGGGGTTAGTTTCATTCAAATCATTCAAATTAGAGTACAAAACAAGAGGAAAAGCGAGAGAAAAAGTAGATTCGTTGGAGACGTATCAACTCCCCAAGCTTAAACCTTTGCTTGTCCTCAATCAATTCAGCTGATAAACTGAAAGTGAGAAAGAAAAACTTTTACGAACTCTTTTGCTCTTGTTTGCATAAATAAGCTTAAACAACACCCAGGTTTTCAGCCAACATTATAACTAACCATGTCAACAATAACTCTTAAAGATTACAATGATTCATATCAATGACATAATCAGCTAGCAAGAAATAATAAGAGATCTCAAACAGAAACACGTTGTCAAAACAACCATTATATAATATGACAATAGTGGTATCTCGCTAGCCCTTTCGGAGACCAGAAAACATAAATGCAGAGCACCTCCAAAGTTCAAGCAGCGACTAAACATTGTAATTCATGGTAGAAAAGATCCAGTCATGATGCACCCAACATTAGCTATACACAATGCATAAATCATGACAGCTGTGCTCTACTCAGTTTCTGGCGCTTGTGTTTAGAAGGTGGTGACACAACATAAAAGTAAATAGAAAGTCCCTCCGCAGAGGGAAGCAGTGATTTGCAGAGGTGCGAGAGCTCAATTTTTAAAACAGAGATAAATGATAATTTGAGACATGCCCCCTTCTCATTCACTTCACGACCATCAGTTATCAACATCTTCCATGCTAAGCACGCTAGTGGCGGTCCCCAAGTGGAAAGTAAAGGTTTTGACTCCATTGGGAGTTTTTGTTTGATTATTCAAGAGATGAACTCTTTTTCATATTTGTAATTTGGGACTGGGCATCCCTAATACCGCCCATTTTCTCGCGTGATGGCGAGCGAATAAACACTCGACCTAAGGATAACATGCTTAGCACGGAAGATATCGACCACCTCCTGTCATTCCATGAACGATCCAGGCACACAAAAAGGATAATTTTTTAGAAGTTTTTAGAGGTGGCACATGCAAATTTACTTAGGACAGCAGGGTAATACCGCATATAGGTAGGTATGGTGGACTCATCTGGAATAACCTTGGGTTCAAGGTTTTGATGTACAAGCAGAATTCCCACTTAGTACAGGCGAAGGCTAGCAATTAAGATTGGGAAGCGGCCAGCTAGAGAGCAACAACGATCATGACTAGGCATTATGCATAAGTAACATTGGACACTAGCGTGAGTAGGATATGAACACCATGAACATAAACATTATAGAGGCTATGTCGGTTTTGATTCAACTACATGCATGAACATGTACCAAGTCAAGCCACTCGAACATTCGGAGGAGGATACCATATCATCATACTACATCACAATCATCTTAATGCTATGTTGATATCCAAGATAAATCATTATCAACTCCCAGCTACTTATGCATGGCCTGAGAAACTATAATCTCTAATGGTCATTGCAAACATGTTTAATCATAATGGGTTGAAGCCTGGATACTTGGTTAAACATATTTACAAAGACAGAACACATCGAGTTCATACCAGTTTCTCTTTGCCACGGCCAGCTCATCGAATATCGTCATTATTGCCTTTCACTTGCACGACCGAATGATATGAAAATAATAATAGTGCAAGAGTGCCATGGACTAAGCTGGAATCTGCAAACATTTTATTCAACAGGAGAAGACAAGGTAAAATGGGATCTTTATTAGTTCAACAGTTATTCATATGAGAGCCACTCAACATTTTCATCATGGTCTTCTCCTCGGTACAACTCGAAAAAAAAGAAAAGAAATTCAGAGAAACACACTGAAATATTTTTGGAGTTTTTGGTTTTCTTGAACAAGCAAATAAAAAGCAAAAACGAGAAAAACGATTTACACGGGAAAGCTGCCAACAAGCAAAAGAAGAACAAGGAAATCTTTTTGGATTTTCTTTTTAGTTCTACTACTAAGCATGCATAGAAAGTAAATTACTACAACTAATTTTTTTGGTTTTTCTAAGGTTTTTCAAACACACAAGAAGAAAGCAAGAAAATAAATCTAAGCATGTATGATACAATGAAAAAGTGTGAGCACCGACAAATAGAATGATATGTGAACATGAATGTAATGTCGGTGAGAAACACGTACTCCCCCAAGCTTAGACTTTTGGCCTAAGCTGGTAATCGATCAGTAGTCTGGATAGTAGCCGGCGTGGTAGCTCACGGAGGCTCTCGGTGCGGATGCCTCGGCCTACCATGCTGCCACCACTGTTGCGTTGTGAGCTCGGGCCTCGCTCTCAAGAACAAAATATCTCCCCTTGCTGTGACAATCAAAGAGAGCAGGCGCAGGCAAATATGTGTCCACAACATGTGACTGGTTAAACAACAAATTATAAGTGAAGTTATCAGCCCTTCCCTTGAGAATCTTATGCTCCTTTAAGACATCAAAATCAAAATAACGAGTGGGTAGGATAGGGTCAAAGGGCAAATGTGAAACACCCAGTCCTCGTGCTAAACGTGTGGCATAAATTCCACCATAGAACCAGCCACTTTTGGCGTTATGCTGGAGTCTACGTGCAACAATTGCTCCAAGGTTATAATTCCTTTCACCAGTGAGAGTGGTGTGAATGAGGCTCGAGTCTGGCGAACAAAGTATGTTGCAATCTTGCTTGCCTACTATACATTTCCTGTTAAATAATGCAAGATATTGAATTGCGGGAAAGTGAATGCTCTTTATTCTTCCTTGTCTCACTCCCCTGCCTTCACCGTAACAAAGACTAGTCAGGAAGTTCTCATACTCAGCTTTTGCTAGCTCGTCAAGCGAACCCCAAAATGGAAGTTTGCAGTGGTAAGCAAAATTCTGGTTCATCATGAAGCATAAATGACACCCTAGACTCACGTGGAAAATATTTAAATCCTTTGACAAATGATTCAGTGAGAAGATGGCGATGTTCACACTCATCTGAGACGTAGTGTCTAAGATCGGCATTGTGAACATATTGCTCAAATTCCTCCTTGATGCCCACCTGCGCCATATATTCATCACAAGGCCATAAGCATGTTTTGGTGGCGGCATCTCGCGTGGAACTTTCACTTGGTTCAACATAGGACCGTAGAGCGGAACTGTCACTAGAAGATGCCCCCGAGGATCGTCTCCTCGAGGAACTCCTTCCAAATAAGTTCATCATGTCCGCGTACAATTTTTCCTATGAACAATTATCTGAATTTTTAGTCCACAAAATTTTTCCAACAAAACTAATAGCAACTACTCATAGGGATACATAGAGGCCATAGCAAGCATTCAAACTACTTAGAACACTAAGAATTGAACATACAAGCACATCTACAGTAGCACCAAGAGTAGCTATTTATTCAAAGTATAAACCACTAGAACAAAAACTCATTGGACAAGTGATGGTGTCACATACCAAGCAACAATCCCCCGAAACAGTTTCGGAAATGGAGCTTCGAGCAAAGAGATTGAAAATGGCAGCAAAATGAGAAAGAACTTGGGAGAGAGAGCAAGAGTGAATTTTTTCTGGAGGTAGGTGACAATGTGGGACGAAGATATAAGTGAGGGGGCCCACATGGGGACCACAACCCCCCAGGGCGCGCCAGGGGGTCCTGGCGTGCCCAGGTGGGTTGTGCCCACCTGGTGCACCTCCCTCTGGTAATTTTTGCACCAAAAATTCTTAAATATTCAGGAAAAATTCATATAAAATTTTCAGGGCATTCTGAGAACTTTTATTTTTTGGTCAATTTTTTATTGCACGGGAAATTCAGAAAACAGACAAAACATGGCATTTATTTTATTTAACTAATAAAAACAGAGAATAAAAAGTAGGGACAGAAAGTTGTGCTTACTAAATTTATCAACTTCATACCGTTCAAAAATGATCCATTAATAATGTTGATCAGGTCTTATTAACAACCACTTTCGGTTAGTATGAAACCGAAGAACTTACGTAAATCACTAAGTTACCTCAACGGGGATATGCATTTCCCCAGCAATAAGTGTTTCATATTTCTTTTTGACAGTAGGTAGAGGCATTTGAAAACCTCCAATAGTGATTGTCGGAGATTTTTCAATAACATTAATACCATTCACTTGGAATTGTTTCTTCGGAAAGTGCACCGTATGCTCGTTACCATTGATATGAATAGTGACCTTGCTCTTATTGCAAACAATAACAGCCCCCGCAGTATTCAAGAAGGGTCTACCAAGGATAATCGACATGTTGTCGTCCTCGGGCATCTCAAGTATAACAAAGTCAGTCAAAATAGTAACATTAGCAACAACAACGGGCACATCCTCACAGATACCGATAGGTATGGTAGTTGATTTATCAGCCATTTGCAAAGATATTTCAGTAGGTGTGAGTTTATTCAAGTCGTCTTTTTTATAAAGAGAAAGGCATAACACTTACACCAGCTCCTAAATCACACAAAGCGGTTTTCACATAATTCTTTTTGATGGAGCAAGGTATAGTTGGTATTCCCGGATCTCCAAGTTTTTTAGGCACTCCATCTATGAAAGTATAATTAGCAAGCATAGTGGAGATTTCAGCTTCCGGTATTTTTCTCTTATTAGTGATGATGTCTTTCATATACTTTGCATAAGGAGACATTTTCAAGATATCAGTCAAGCGACTACGCAAAAAGACTGGCCTCAACATTTCAGCAAAGCGTTCAAATTATTCATCATCATTCTTTTTAGTTGACTTGGGTGAAAAAGGCATAGGTTTTTTAACCCACGGTTCTCTTTCTTTACCGTGTTTTCTAGCTACAAAGTCTCTTTTATCATACCTTTTATTTTTAGGTTGTGGGTTATCAAGATCAACATGTGGTTCTATCTCAACTTCATTATCTGGTTCTTTATCATTGGTTGGTCGAGAGTCTTCATGAACCTCATCATTATCTTTTTCATTATCAATAGGTGAGTGTTTCATTACCAGATCGAGTTTCAGCATCAGAGATAGAAGTTTCATTTTCATTATCAGTAGATTTTTATATTTCAGGTTCACTAGAAGTATGCAAAGTCCTATCATTTTTCTTCTTCTTTTTCTTCTTAGAAGGACTAGGTGCACTAGTGTTATTTCTTTGTGAATCTTGTTCTATTCTTTTTGGGTGTCCCTCAGGATAAAGTGGTTCCTGAGTCATTTTACCTCCTCTAGTTGCAAATCTAACAGCAAAGTCATGCATATTATGATTCATTTCATCAAGTAATTCTCTTTGTGATTTAGCAACTTGTTCTAGTTGAGTTTGAACCACAGAAGCATGTTTTCCAACACCTCTAATATCATTTGATATTCTAAATAACAAGTCACTCAAGCGAGCAATCATATCAGAATTATATTTCAATTGTTTCATAACATTTGCATTGAAGTGATCTTGTTTTCTAATATAGTTTTCAAACTCACAAAGGCATTGACTAGGATGCATATTGTGAGGATTGTCATTGTCATTGAACTTCATAAGAGAATTTACCTCTACCACCTTAGGCAGTGGTGGTGTATTAAGCCCATGGATTTCTTCAATAGGAGGTAAATTTTTAACGTCTTCAGCTTTAATACCCTTTTCCTTCATAGATTTCTTTGCCTCTTGCATATCTTCAGGACTGAGATATAATTTACCCCTCTTCTTCGGAGTGGGTCTAGGCGGTGGTTCAGGAATAGTCCAATCACCATAATTTTTCAATATGTTATTCAATAATTCTTCAGCTTGTCCAACAGTTCGTTCCCTGAAAACACAACCAGAACAACTATCTAGGAAGTCCCTAGAAGCATCGGTTAGTCCATTATAGAAGATATCAAGTATTTCATTTTTCTTAAGAGGATGATCAGGCAAAGCATTAAGTAACTGGAGAAGCCTCCCCTAGCTTGTGGGAGACTCTCTTCTTTAGTTTGCACAAAGTTAAATATTTCCTGTAAGTCAGCTTGTTTCATATGAGCAGGAAAATATTTTTCAGAGAAGTAATAAATCATATCCTAGGGACTACGCACACAACCAGGAGCAAGAGTATTGTACCAAGCTTTAGCATCACCCTTTAATGAGAAAGGAAAGAATTTGAGGATAAAATAGTAGCCAGTTTTCTCATCATGAGTAAAAAGGGTGGCTATATCATTCAACTTAGTAAGATGTGCCACATCAGTTTCAGTTTCATAACCATGGAAAGGATCAGATTCAACCAAAGTAATTAACTCTGGGTCAATAGAGAATTCATCATCAATAAAGATAGGTGAAGTAGCAAACTTAGGATCACATTTCATTCTAGCATTTAGAGATTTTTCTTTATACTTGCATAGTAATTTCTCTAGATCATCTCTATCATTGCAAGCAAGAATATCTCTAGTTGCTTCTTCACTCATAACATAACCTTCCGGTACCTTAGGAAATTCATATCTAGGAAGGCTAGTTCTAGCAGGTGTTTCAGGATGTCGGCGTTCTGGGAACGGGCCCAGACTTGCCTGCCTGCATGTCACATCCCTAGATTTGTTTGTAACTAGTTGCATGAAAGCACTCATGTCATCATGTTTAAATTCAAGAAACTTGAAATGAGGATTGATAAACCCTAGCACAAATGCAATTCAAATAGGTTCAAATAAAATCTTTTTCAATGAACCCAAAATGCCCTTTGAAAATGTTCATGGTTTCTGATAAAGGTGAAAACCTCTGCCAAAAATGATGAACATATTTCTAGGTCATTCCTGGATTTTTGAATTAAATCTTAATGTATTTGAATTGGGGCATTCAATTTCTATAAATATTTCAATGCTCCAAATATTCTGAAGATAATTTTGGGTCACTCCTATATGACAGAGAGCTCCAACAAATAATTCCATAATTTATATAAGTGGTTTAGTATTTTTACTACATCAAAACAAAACAGAATAAATACAAAACAGAAATGGAAAAGAGAGAGAGAGAGAGTTTACCTGGTCACTTACCCAGCCCGGCGGTGCGGCTCACTGGCCCAACTGCCGGTCATCCTCAACCTCTGCGAGTAGGCAGAGGCGAAGGCGGGCACAGTGCGCGCTGAGGCCGCCACCTCCTCCCTGCCTGCCTCACGCCCCGAGGCTCTCGTGAGCATCCCCCTCACTCTCTGGTTCTCTCTCCCCCTCGCTCCTTTGTTTTCCCTACCGTGGCCGAGCGTGCCCACCACCACCAACGCCGTTCGCCGCGGCCACAGCCACTGCCCCGCCTCTCCATCGTGTCCAGAAGAACCGCCCCGCCGCCCCACTTCTCCTCGTCGAGCCGCACGACGCCGGACGCCCCACGGCGTCACCATCTTCAACGTCTTCATCCTCGGCCGCTGGAGATCGCCGTCTCGTCGCCCCCAGGCCTCCCCCAAGCATGCTGACCATCCCATCGTCTCCGTTGTGAGCTCATGGATCGAACCCCCCTCTCTGTTCCTTCTGTTGCACGCCATAGCCGCCACACCACCTGCATCCGAACCGGCTGCCCCCTGCGCTCGGCGTCGACTACGCTCCGGTGACCATTTGGTCCCGGGCGCATATCCACCGAGCTTGCCGCCCCGCGCCGAGCCTCCCCTTGCCCGCTTGCACCCCGCAGCGCCACCCGCGTGCATCACCGAGCCCCGCCGCCGCCTGAGCTCGTTGCCACCGCCGCTACCGACCACCCCTGGCCGCCCCGAGACCACCGCTGGACGCGCCGCGTTGCGGCCGTTGCAGAGAGCCCACCTGCCCGTGCTCTCATAGCCGGAAAGTGCCAGACGAGCAGCTCCGCCATGCTCTGTTCACCGCCGGCGGTTAGCGCCGACATGGCACCATCATTAGCGACTAATGACGCCACTAACTAACCCCCTGGCTCACTGACTACTAGGCCCCATGCCCTAATTAACCCTGGGATTTATTCCCTGTTTAGCTTAGTTTAAACCAGCCGACCCCACATGTCAGTTGACCCTGCCACGTCAACGTTAACCTGGCCCCACTGGTCAGCCTCTGTTCCTGCCCTGTCACACTGACGTGCGGGCCCCACGGGTCAGGTTTGACCTGGACCGCCCATGTTGACTTGATGACATCACACCAACGTCATGCTGACGCAGTTAACCATTTTTTGGATTAAAAATAATCCAGGAAATTCCATAAAATGTTTAAAACTTCTAAAATTCATAGAAATTCAACCGTAACTCCAAATGAAATAATTTATATATGAAAAATGATCAGAAAAATCCAATCTATCCATCTGTACCATTTTCATACATGTTAGAACAACTTATGGCTGCTGTTTAGGATAAATCATATAAAGGGCATTTAAACCTTCACATATGGAGTTTGAATTTGAAACTAGGGTTCAAACCAACTTCATTTAACTTGTTGCTAGTTGCATTAGCTCAATCAATAGCATATTGCCATGCCACATTCATGCATCATATTGTTGCATTGCATTGATTGTGTTCTTTCTTGTTTGCCGGTATTTGTCCCCTCTCAGTAGACGTGGTTTCGACGATGTGATCGGTGACACCAATGAAGAGCTATACTATCTTCAGAAGTGCCAGGCAAGCAAAACCCCCTTGTTCATTCCGATACAATCCCACTCTCTCGCTTCTGCTCTCTTTTACTGCATTAGGACAACAACGATTCAACTGTTACATGTTGCGGTAGTTGAACCCCTTTCCTCTGCATGACCTGTCATTGCCACAGTAAATAGATGAAACCCACTAGCATGAGTAGGAGTTGTTTGAGCCCTGATGTGCCTACTCATTCATGCTTGTTGTCATGCCCGCTACTGCTTAGAGTTGAATCAGGTCTGATTCATCGGGGGTGAATAGGAATGTGGTGAACATGTCTTACTGTTGAGAGCTAAGTGTGTGAACACGATTTGGTAAAGGTAGCGGTGAGACGCCATGTAGGAGTACATGGTGGGTTGTCTAATTGAAACCGTCCTCGGGAACTGAGTTCTGCGTTTGTGATCCATGAACAGCTACTACCACACATTGGGCTCCGGGCACTCCAACCTCTCTCGACTTATTAATCAACCTGATCTCTGTCCAGGAGTTGCAACTAGTTTCTGGTGCTTGTAGGTAGTGCTAGTAGTCTACCAAGTGGCACTCGGTACAGGTGGGCTTGGGACAGACTAGGTGCAGTGGCACGGTGTACCAAGCGTCGCACGTTTGGTGGGCTTGGGAACCCTGCTCACATCGTTTGGGGCCGTGAGGGAAACCTCAGCCGGATCTCCTTGCGGATGGAACCTGAATAGGTGATAAACCTGGACTAGAGACTTGTGTGGTTGGTCACGTCGTGACCGACTCCCTCGCTAGGCTTCCGCTTGAAGGTTGCGGAGATACATGGCGTGTACATGGTGGTAAGTGGCGAGAGCGTGTGTGAAGAAGTACACCCCTGTAGGGTTAACATCATCTATTCGAATAGCCGTGTCCGCGATAAAGGACTTCTGGGTTGCCTGTACAGTTCATAGACAAGTGAAAGTGGATACTCTAAAATGTGCAAGATAAGCGTGAGTGCTATGGATGGCCTTCTTGTGGGGAGACGGGAGCGGATCCATAGTGGTGTATTGATATGGTGAATATGTGGACTCGTGAGCGCCACCTCAAAAGAGTTACTTGCAGTCGTAGTACAGGATAGCCACCGAGTCAAAGCTGGCTTGCTGCAGTCAAACTCCACCACCCCCTTTGTCAATACTGATGCATATGTAGATAGTTCTGATGTAAGTCTTGCTGGGTACATTTGTACTCACGTTTGCTTAATTTATGTTTTTGCAAAGAGACTTCAGTATCACTAATAGTTCCACGTGGACTCCGACGTTTAGCTTGATACCTCAGCTACGATCTTGTACCCTTGGGAGGGTCTTGTAGATAGTCAGGCTCTAAGGCCTTCTTCCTTTTCAGATGTCTGTACCTAGACATGTTTATGCTTCGTTGCCTGTATGCTCTGTATGTTGGGTCATGTGACCCATGATTGTAATTCTTACTATGTATGACTCTTCGGAGCCTTATGAATATATACTTTGAGTCGTAGAGTTTTGTTGTGATGCCATGTTGTATTTGCACATATCGAGCATATTGTGTGTATGATTTTGAAATGCTTGGTATGTGTGGGATCCGACAACCTAATTGTTTATTCTTGGGAGCCTCTCTTACCGGGAAATGTCTCCTAGTGCTTCCACTGAGCCATGGTAGCTTGCTACTGCTCCGGAACACTTAGGCTGGCCGGCATGTGTCCTTCGTTCCTGTGTGTGTCCCTTCGGGGACATGTCATGCGGTGTCTACTGGAGTCCTGTTAGCCTGCTACAGCCCGGATTCTCCGGAGTCCTGTTAGCCCAGCCACTACAGCCCGGATTCACTCGCTGATGACCGACACTGCGACACATTCGTTGCTGGGTCATGTATGCATGTCCCTGTAAGTTAGTGCCACTTTGGGTTTACGACTAGTCATGTCGGCCTGGGTTCTCTATCATATGGATGCTAGCGACACTATCATATACGTGAGCCAAAAGGCACAGACGGTCCCGGGCCAGGTAAGGTGGCACCCATGGGAATACCGTGCGTGAGGCTGCAAAGTGATATGATGTGTTACATGCTTGATCGGTGTGACTTAGGATCGGGGTCCTGACACTGCGGCCCACGGCGTGGCTCCACTAGCGGCCCTGTACGGCCCATCTTCACCAACAAACACTCAAGATCCTCGCGAGGGGCCGAGCCTCGCGAGGCGGACGACACAAGACCTCCTCAGGGGCGGCCTCACTAGGCTGGCTCGCGAGGAGCAGAGAGATCAAGGCGAGGGGCACCTCGCGAGGTTCCCGTGACTTGAGCCATTACGACCAAGGCCAGGCGGGCGCAGAGTATTGGTTGCCTCTTTGGTGCTAAAGGGGCAGGCGCAGGCGAGGAGTCCCGAGGCGTCAGGCAAAGGTTTCCATATCGGTGCGACGAGACCAAGACCAGCGGGACGGCAGGATGGAGGTCATCACGGAGCCCACGACGGCGTCACCACAGAGCCTTTGGCAGGCGAAGACCACCTTTCGTCAGGATAGCTTGTACTAGCTGCCCCCCTTCAAATTGGCCGTTGTGGGATCCCTTCCCGCCTAATATTTGGGAAGAGGACCCGGGCCTCTATAAATAGGACTAGCCACCACTGTAGTAAGTATCTCATCTTGGACTGGATCCATTCCACCAAGGCCACCACACAAGCTCACCGAGCTCAAGAACACCTCTCCTCAGGAGGTTGTTCATCCCTTGTACTTGTTCATCCAAGCCTACTAGGCAATCCACCACACCACACTGGAGTAGGGTATTACACCACATCGGTGGCCCGAACCAGTATAAACTCTTGTGTCCCTTGTTCTTCGGGTTCGACGAGCTGAGCTTTGAGATTGCGGTGAGAGCGTGAGCTAGGGGGAGAGAGATCTTCGTGCGCACCCCAGAGTTCAAACCTCAAGGGTTTTGCCGGAACCCGTAATCTGACATTTGGCACGCTAGGTAGGGGTGCTCTGAAGCCTCTCTTCCATCAGCCGACCCGCCAGCACCCGGCGGTGCCGATGTCCGGCGATCCGAGGACCAACGCCGACCACTGGGCAGCTTGGCCAGTCAGGGCAGCACCGTCCACCCAAGAAGACCTCAACTCCGTGCTTCAAGCGGCCCGCCCACCGCCGAGCGCCGCGGGGCGCAGGTGGCGCGGTCCGGCGCCTTCCACCCTTACCCTGTGGCGCGCGCGGGCCACCGCAAGGGCCTCGAGGTACGTGGCAGCAACGGCGCCACACACCCTACGGGAACAAGCAAACATGAGAGCCGCGCTCATAGTGGCGCGGGAGCTGTTGCGATGCCGACTGGCAGAGAGCGGCCGTGATGCATTGTTGGAGCGCGTCGCTGAGCTATTGGACGCCGCAACTAGGGGTACACCACCTTTCTGCTCCTTGCCTACGCCTCAAGTAGTGGCCAGATCGCACGGTGGGCCTCGCCGCACCTGCGTGCTCCTAGGCGCACCGGGAGGGTTCATCGGTGCCGACGCGGCCAGCTGTGCCGGGCACCCAGCCACACCTGTGCCTCCCCTAGTGGGCGCAGTCACGAACGTTGCCCCCCACGGCCCCAGCAGGGTGCCACCCTACCATCCTCAGGGCGGCACGCTGGGCCCGGTGGCATGGAGCGCGGGGCGTCTGGACGGGGGTTTCGGGACGGCGGCTCCGGAGGCCTATGTGCCCAGCATGATGGACCGAGAGTACACGTCGGAGGATGACCCCAGCTCGTTCCTCGAGCCGGGTTGGGAATAGGAGATGCTGGAAGTTGAGGCCTTATAGGAGCCACCCAGGAGCCTCGCCGATCCCGCCGATGACAACAACCGCAGGGTACCGCTAATCTCTCAGGAGCAGGCTTACGCTAACCATGGGTCGCGGGTGGATCAGGTCACAGCGGTGGACGGCGACCCCGGCATAGCAGCCTCACTTCCACCAGGGGAAGCGCACTGGGGGCTGTGTGGGAGGGGCCTGGAGCAAGGCCCCTCACCGCGTCGCACGGAGCAAGGCGTCGCCCGGAGGTAGGTCCTCTGTCGGGGAGGCACTCGCGAAGCCTTCCCCCCGGCAGAGGGCCCGTGATCGCCGAGGGCGCCGCTAGCGTCCCCTTTGCCCCATGGCATCGTCCTGGTTTCCGGACGCCCCAATGGTGGTCGAGGGCAGCGCAAGGTGGGGCCCTCGTCTGGCGATATGAAGCAAGGCTCGCGCCTGTGAAGGTCTCCGCCCGTGACACTCTCACGTAATAATGAGTGGGGCTGTACACGCCCCGGAGTCTCCGGAGAGCCGCCCTCGGGCCTCGGGGGCTCCCGCCCACGTCCTAGTGGAAGCACCATGCTCCGCGCTGGCCGTCGACACTGTCCCCCAATGACTATGATCACGGTCTGTGAAAGCACTTAGCTCCGCGCTGGTGGGAAGACAAGAAGACTAGCTAGGTGCCGAACGCGGCCATTTGCTTTCAACCCCTCTTTTCTGTAGCTCGTTTGCCGCCCTTTTGGATTTGAACTCGAAATTGTATTTTTGTTGGCAAGCATGGGGGGCATCCTTTCTCGTTCTTATTGATTTCGTGAGTTTCTGGATTCATGCCTTGTTTTGAGATTTGCGTCTACCACCTTCTGCCCTTTCGAGCTCCTCGCGAGCGGGGGCTGGCCGTGGCATGCACGCACTACGCGTGCACCCCGCCATGACTGGCGCTCACTTCTTGCGAGGCCCTCTCGGGCGGACTGACAGACCTCTCAGGAGCCCAAAACCTCGCGAGCCGCAAGGGACTCCCCTCGGAAGAAATGCACATCCGCAGCTAGGGGTGGGCATAAAAACCGACCAACCGAATACCGCACCGAAACCGAAACCGAATAAACCGAATTTTCGGTTTTTTATACTGTTACAATTAAAATCGGTTTTTACGTTTAATAACCGAATTTAAATCGGTCGGTTCGGTATTACACCGATAACCGAAACAGGAACCGAACTAGGCTCCCACGTATCGCCAAACACTGTGATGTGACCATCGACCGCGTGCGCGCGTCTGACCACGCAGCGTACGAATGATCAAATATTTTAATTGTTTTGGAGGCACACATCGCACGCGTCCTGCCACACGACTCTGTCCCATGTTCTGGCCAAGTGCATGCATGCATGCTAAGCCCGATAGCTACTAGAGCCCTCGGTGTATAGGCCTGCGCCCCCCACTAACTACAAGGCCCACACAACAATTAGTGCGTGTGTTGACTAGGTGGAGTGTGCAGTGTCCCGCGGCATATGAGTTTAGTCCCACATCGCTTGCGAAGCTCAATGGGACAAGGCACTGGGTTCTATAAGATTGTAGGGTGTACAGTACTCAGAGTACAAGCGTCAGCTGCTAAGCAGTGTTCGGTATAAACCGAAAACTGAACCGAAATATTTGGTTAACCGAATTTTTGGTTAGCATTTTTTGCTTGATAATTTTGGTTTTTAATTTTGCTAACTGAATTTCAAAATAACCGAACGGTAAAAATCGAATTTTTGGTTTCTACCGAATGCCCATCCCGGTCCGCAGCTGCCAAATCAGTTCGAAGCCCGACTGGACTAAGGTAAGTTACGGCAGCAAGCCCGCAAGGGGCTTGTAAGCTCACAAAAGCGCGTTTTCGAGCCTAGCCTAAGAAGTAAAATGGTAGTCCATTTACATGAGGGGCTCACCCTCCCCAAAATGATCTTACATCGTGAGGGGCCATGCCCAAGCTTTTGCATGCGGGTTCAAAATAAAGGAGCGCAGGCTTAGTCGGACATGTCGCTCGCCGCATCTTCCGAATCACTCCGAGACATGCTGCTGGCGCCGTCGCTGGCGCTATCTTCACCGTCATCAACCGCGCCGCCTTCATCCGCCACGACCACCACCGCATCATCATCAGAAGTAAAGGCCCTGACCAGAGCATCCACATTGTCGTCCACCCAGCATGCTAGGTTGCCCCGGATGACCCCGGGCACCGGGGCGATGGCGGCGTCAAAGTTAAAGTCAGGATTGATGTTCAGGAGATGGCTGAAGATGCAGGAGAACGCGCGCCCGAGGAGGCCTCGGCTCTTTTTGTCCACAAGCTCGCGAGCCCTCTCAGCCCGGTTCTCCAGGCGCGTCACGACGTCGGTGAAGAAGCGAAGGTGGTTGGCGTAATCCTCGGCGTGGGGATGAGGGGCGTGTTCGTCACAGATGGCGCCAAGCGCCTGATTGGCCCTCGTCCTGAGGTCCTGAAGCATGGGAGTATGCTCGCGCAGCAACATCTGCCGGCGGAGCACCTCCTCCCTGCTCTGCTGCACGGAGGACTCGGTGTTGGTAACTCGCTGCTGAAGCGAAAGCAGCTCAGCACGGGTGGAGGCCAACTTGGCCTGCATGGAGATCAAGGCGGCAGCAGCGGCCTTCTCGCGCTGCTCTACCTCAGCCACCTTGACATAAGGGCGGCGGTCCTGCCCTTAGCTTCGGCTTCCATGAGCTTCAGCTTCAGGTCGCACCTGTTGGCAAGATCTGCACGAGCCTCGACCACCCTGCGATCAACTTCCTCCTGGATCCTTGCCTCACGCGCGCTGGTGGCATCTTCCGCTTCGGCAACCTAACGCTCCCTCGTCTCCAACTGCTCAAGCTCGAGGCTGCGCTCCGTGGCCTCCAGCATCAGCGCTTCTTCGCATCTCAAGATCTCCTCCTCATCGGATGGCGCCCCCTTCGTCGACGCCAAGGCAGCTCTGCGCCTCCACTTGCTGCTCCAGGGAGGCATTCAGGGCCAGGAGCTCCTGCCTATGCTTCTCAGCGACCTCGCGGCGGTGGTCTACCTCCCTGGCCTCCTCTAGGGCCCCGGCGTTGGCCTCGCGCGAGGTTGGGAGGGATGCCTCGGCCTTCGCGTTTGCATGCTCACGCTGGAGGCGCCCGAGGTTGATAGCCACCTTCAGTTGATGCCATTTGTCCACCAGCTGGAGACCCTCGGCTTCAAGGCGGGCGTCGACGTCCATGAGCTCTTCCCCAAGCCAGCTCAACGCACCCATCACCTCCCGGAAGAGCTCGTGGCGGACGGCACCCTGCTCGCACGCGACCTCGAATGCATGACTGGGCCCGTCCCTCATGCTGGAAGTCATTGAAGAGGTCCGAGATGGCGAGCCTCCTCCCAGCAGGGGGCTGGGGGCTAGCGCCTTGCCAGACGCCCTTCGGGCCCTATCGGGAGCCCGGGAGGGAGGCGGCTCGCTGCATGAAGGAGAGGCCAGGGCTGAGGTCACCCAGCCGCGGTCAACAACCAGAGGAGGAGACCTTGGCACACCTGCCGCACCACAAGCAAGGCCACGGATGAGAGACTGCAAGAACGCGGGTTCGAGGCGCCAGGCTAGCGCGCTTGCCTCTTCGACCGACCTCGCGTCGAGCGCGGCATGCTGGCTTAGGGCGTTCAAGGCCAGCAGGGGACTCGAGGCAGGAGGAGTTTGCTTCTCGCGAGATTTCGCCGCCTTAACAGAAGGGACCCTAGGGAGCCACAGTCAGGAGGGAAAGCATCACCTGAGAAATTACAAAGATAAGGTACTCACTCGTCTATGGAGATATACTTCCTCTGTTTCAATGGCCGGAAGGCATCACCGCTGCAGCTTGGAGACCCCTTCCTCTTCTGGAGTGCATCGGAGTTCAATCGGAGCCAGCCGAAGCCCAGGGTACGATCACCAGCTCCGGGCGCGGCTGGGGTAGCCCCTGAGGAGGTGACCACAGGGATGCCGAACCGCGTGGAGACCTTGGCCTCCGCCTCGCGGTGACCCGCCGGGGCCTCCGGGGCTGCATCCTCAAGGGTATCGGGCTGCGACGCCCCTCCGGCTGCTTCCTCAGGACGGCTCTCCGGGGGCCCATGGGACGACCCTTCGAGAGCCCCGAGCGGCGCCGATTTCTCAGCAGCTGATACGTCTCTGTTGTATCCACTTTTCCAAACACTTTTGCCCTTGTTTTGGACTCTAACATGCATGATTTGAATGGAACTAACCCGGACTGATGCTGTTTTCAGCAGAATTGCCATGGTGTTATTTTTTGGAGAAATAAAAGTTCTTGGAATGACCTTTAAATCAACGGAGAATTATTTTGGAATTAATAAAAAATACTGGCAAAAGAATCAAGGCCAGGGGGCCCACACCCTGTCCACGAGGGTGGGGGCGCGCCTACCCCCCTGGGCGCGCCCCCTGCCTCGTGGGCCCCCTGGAGCTCCACAGACCTCAACTCCAACTCTATATATTCACGTTCGGGGAGAAAAAAATCAGAGAGAAGGATTCATCGCGTTTTACGATGCGGAGCTGCTGCCAAGCCCTAATCTCTCTCGGGAGGGCTGATCCGGAGTCCATTTGGGGCTCTGGAAAGGGGAATCCGTCGCCATTGTCATCATCAACCATCCTCCATCACCAATTTCATGATGCTCACCACCGTGCGTGAGTAATTCCATCGTAGGCTTGCTGGACGGTGATGGGTTGGATGACATTTATCATGTAATCGAGTTAGTTTTGTTAGAGTTTGATCCCTAGTATCCATTATGTTCTGAGATTGATGTTGCTATGACTTTGCTATGCTTAATGCTTGTCACTAGGGCCCGAGTGCCATGATTTCAGATCTAAACCTATTATGTTTTCATGAATATATGTGAGTTCTTGATCCTATCTTGCAAGTCATTAGTCACCTACTATGTGTTATGATCCGGCAACCCCGAAGTGACAATAATCGGGACAACTCCCGGTGATGCCCGTAGTTTGAGAAGTTCATTTATTCACTATGTGCTAATGCTTTGGTCCGGTACTCTATTAAAAGGAGGCCTTAATATCCCTCAGTTTCCATTAGGACCCCGCTGCCACGGGAGGGTAGGACACAGGATGTCACGCAAGTTCTTTTCCACAAGCATGTATGACTATATTCGAAATACATGCCTACATTACATTGATGAATTGGAGCTAGTTCTGTGTCACCCTATGTTATAACTGTTGCATGAATAATCGCATCCGGAATAATTATCCATCACCGATCCAATGCCTACGAGCTTTTCGCATATTGTTCTTCGCTTATTTACTTTTTCGTTGCTGCTGTTACAATCACTACAAAACTATTACTGTTACTTTTGCTACCTTTACCGTTACTTCCATACTACTTTGCTACTAAATACTTTGCTGCAAATATTAAGTTATCCAGGTGTGGTTGAATTGACAACTCAACTGCTAATACTTGAGAATATTCTTTGGCTCCCCTTGTGTCGAATCAATAAATTTGGGTTGAATACTCTACCCTCGAAAACTATTGCGATCCCCTATACTTGCGGGTTATCAAGACTATTTTCTGGCGCCGTTGCCGGGGAGCATAGCTCTATTATTTGAGTCACTTGGGATTTATATCTGCTGGTCACTATGAGGAACTTGAAAGATGAAAAAACCAAAATTTATCCCTCAACTCCGAGGGGAGGTAAGGAACTGCCATCTAGCTCTGCACTTGATTCACCTTCTGTTTTGAGTAAACTTGTGACACCTAAACCTGCTTCTGCTATTAATTCTGATAGGTCGCATGTTATTGATGACGCCACTTCTTCTATGCATGATACTTATGATGAAACTACTTCTATGCTTGATACTACTCTGCCACTTGGTGAATTTCTTGATGAACAACTTGCTAGGGCTAGAAAGAATGAAATTATTGAAACTGATAATATTGATGAAAGTGATGATAAAGATTCTCCCCCTAGATACGAATTGCCTGTTGTGCCTGAGGGTTATGTTATGGATGAAGAAACTGCTAGAGACTTTCTTGCTTGCAATGATAGGAGTGATCTTAAGATATTATTAGCTAAGCTGAAAGAAAAATCTTTGAATGCTAGAATGAAATATGATCCTGCTTATGCTACTTCACCTATCTTTGTTACTGATAAGGATTATGATTTCTCTGTTGATCCTGATATAATTACCTTGGTTGAATCTGATCCTTTCTATGGCTATGAATCTGAAACTGTTGTGGCACATCTTACTAAATTAAATGATATAGCTACCCCGTTCACTAATGATGAGAAAACTCGCTACTACTATATCCTTAAATTATTTCCGTTCTCATTAAAGGGTGATGCTAAGATATGGTTTAATTCTCTTGATCATGGTTGTGTGCGTAGTCCACAGGATATGATTTATTAATTCTTTGCTAAATATTTCCCCGCTCATAAGAAACAAGCTGCCTTAAGGGAAATATATAATTTTGTGCAAATTGAAGAAGAGAGTCTCCCACAAGCTTGGGGGAGGCTTCTCCAATTACTTAATGCTTTGCCTGATCATCCTCTCAAGAAAAATGAAATACTTGATATCTTTTATAATGGACTAACCGATGCTTCCAGAGACCACCTGGATAGTTGTGCTGGTTGTGTTTTCAAGGAAAGAACAGTTGATCAAGCTGAATTGCTATTGAATAATATGTTGACTAATGAAAATAATTGGACACTTCCTGAACCAACTCCTAAGCCAACCCCGAAGAAAAGGGGTATTCTATTTCTCAGTCCTGAAGATATGCAAGGCAAAGAAATCTATGAAAGAAAAAGGTATTAAAGCTGAAGATGTAAGAATTTACCTCCTGTTGAAGAAATACATGGTCTTGATAACCCGACACCGGTTGTAAAGGTAAATTATCTCTATAGATATGATAAAGCTGAAATCCCGTTTACTAAGTTTGCTAGTCAATGCTTGGATGAGTTTGATGACTTTATTGTCAAACAAGAAAACTTCAATGCTTATGTTGGTAGACAATTGAAACACAATGCTAATATGCTTGAACACTTGAGTAATTATATATCTAGAGTTAAAGGTGAACTTAAACTCATTAGTAAACATGCTTCTATGGTTACCACTCAAGTAGAACAAGTGCTTAAAGCTTAGAATGATTTGCTCAATGAATTAAATAATAAGAAGAATGATAATGCTGTTAGAGTTATGACTAGAGGGGGTAAATGACTCAGGAACCTTTGTATCCTGAGGGCCACCCTAAGAGAATTGAGCAGGATTCTCAGAGAACTAATGTAGATGCACCTAGTCCTTCTAAAAATAAGAAAAAGAAAAATGATAGGACTTTGCATGCTTCTAGTGAACCTGTTGTAGACACACCTGAGAATCCCAATGATATTTCTATTTCTGATGCTGAAACACAATCTGGAAATGAACATGAACCTAGTGATACTGTTAATGATGATGTTCTTGTTGATGCTCAACCTAGTAATGATAATGATGTAGAAATTGAACCTGTTGTTGATCTTGATAACCCACAATCAAAGAACCAACGTTATGATAAAAGAGACTTTCTTGCTATGAAGCATGGTAAAGAAAGAGAACCATTGGTTCAGAAACCCATGCCATTTCCTCCTAAACCATCCAAGAAAAAGGACGATGAGGATTTTCAGCGCTTTGCTGAAATGATTAGACCCATCTTTTTGCGTATGTGTTTGACTGATATGCTTAAAATAAATCCTTATGCTAAGTATATGAAAGATATTGTTACAAATAAAAGAAAGATACCGGAAGCTGAAATTTCCACCATGCTTGCTAATTATACTTTTAAGGGTGGAATACCAAAGAAGTTAGGAGATCCAGGAGTACCCACTATACCATGCTCCATTAAAAGAAATTATGTTAGAATTGCTTTATGTGATCTTGGAGCCGGTGTTAGTGTTATGCCTCTCTCTTTATATCGTAGACTTGATTTGAATAAGTTGACACCTACTGAAATATCTTTGCAAATGGCTGATAAATCAACTGCTATACCTATCGGTATTTGTGAGGACGTGCCTGTTGTGGTTGCAAACGTCACTATTTTAACGGACTTTGTTATTCTTGATATTCCTGAGGACGATAGTATGTCTATTATTCTTGGAAGACCCTTTTTGAATACTGCAGGGGCTGTTATTGATTGCAACAAAGGCAATGTCACTTTTCATGTTAATGGTAATGAGCATACGGTACACTTTCCGAGGAAACAACCTCAAGTCCACAGTATCAATTCTATTGGAAAAATTCCATCGATTATTATTGGAGGTTTTGAATTTCCTCTTCCTACTGTCAAGAAGAAATATGATATTCTTATTATTGGGGACGTGCATATCCCCGTTGAGGTAACATAGTGTTATTCGAAATTTCTCCGGTTTCATGTTATTCGAAATGAGTTTGTTAACAAGACCTGATCAACCTTGTTAGTGGATTCCTTTTGATGAGCATGAGATGGACGAAGTTAGAAAGCACAACCGTTTGTACCCTTCTTTTACTTTCTGTTATTTAGATTAAATAAAGCAAAATTAGTATTTTTCTCTCAGTTTTCTGAATTATATGTGCAATAAAAAAATACCCCAAAAATAAAAGTTCTCCAAATGCCCCGAAATTGAAATATGATTTTTTTTCTGGAATATTTGAGAATATCTGGCACTGAGAACACATCAGGGGGAGCAAGCACCTGGCCACGAGGGTCCAGGGCACGCCACCCCCTGGGCGCGCCCCTGCCTTGTGGGCCCATGGTGGCTCTCCTCCAGTTATTCCTGCCACCACACACTCCTTCTTCCTCCCAAAAAAATCACAACCAGCTCAAGCACGAGTTCTTGCTCATCTTGCTGCCATTTTCGATCTCCTTGCTCAAAGCACCTCTCACAAAACTGCTTTGGGGGATTGTTCTTCAGTATGTGACCCCTCCAATGGTCCAATTAGTTTTTGTTCTAGTGCTTTATTCATTGCAAATTTTTGCTGCCTAGGTGACCATGTTCTTGAGCTTGCAAGTCAAATTTATATGGTTCCAAGTAGTTCTAATGCATGATATAGTCTCTAGGCACTTGTGGGAGTAGTTGCTATCCATTTTGTCAAGTTTGGTTCACTTTTATTTTGAAGTTACTAAAAATTTCAGAAAATTTCAGAAAATGATGAAGAGCTTTTTGAGGGGCTCTTCGAGCCGAAGCTCGAAGGATAAGCAAAGTGAAGAAGAAGAGAGGCCCAAATATAATCTCCCTCGCACCGCGGAGGTCCGGCCGTGTGAATGGCCTTGTGATGATTTCTTGAGAGCAGCCGGGATTTATGATGATTTTTATGAGTTGGCTGAGAATGCAGGCCTCACCGACTTCCTCCGCGACCAACGCGAACAATATCTCCTACTCACTAATATTTTTGTGCAAAATTTTCATTTCCATGCTAGGAGGTCACAACCTTCGGTGGATTTTTATTTATATGATGAGTATAAGGAGATGCCCCTCTCTGAATTTTGTGAGGTTTGCAAATTGCCCTTTTTGGGTAGCGTAGAAGAACCACATCGTGACGATGTGGAGGGGTTTATTGATACAACTGCTGTAGGGGAAACTAGGAAAGTTTCCGATGCACGAATTACTAGCATACATTTTCCTGTTTTACGTTACTTTGCAATACCTGCTAGTAGATGCTTAATTGGTCGCGGAAACTGTGGCAACCTTAGTGCCCCTGATATTGTTCTTTTGTGCCATGCCCTGTTTCGTGATGACACATTTAGTATGGGCGCTATTGTTGCAAAACGGTTAAATCTTAACCGTACTAAGGGCCCCATCTTGGGAGGCATCTTTGCCTCGCGCCTCGCTGCGTACTTTAACGTACCTATTAGGCATTATGAGAAAGAAGAAAAGTTGTTGCCTACTGTTTTTCTAGACTACAAGAGTATGGTTGCACATGATTTCATTGTTAAGAACAAGAAATTAGCTGAACTATAGACCATTCACGCCTGCCGGAACCCCACCTCAGCTACAGAGCCAGATCCGGCACCACAATTTGTTCCTTCATGCCAGTCTGTTTACCAGTTGGATCCGAAGGAGATGGCCAGCCAGTGGCAATCTGAGGCTTCATCTCAGTACGACCCCAACTATAACTTTGGATACCCGCCAGGCCAGCCGTGGCCATAGACCAACTTAGGCCAAAAGCCTAAGCTTGGGGGAGTACGTATGTCTCACCGACATTACATTTATGTTCACACACTCATTCTAGTTGTCGGTGTTCATACTTTTTCATTGTACTATCCATGCTAGTTTATTTTTCTTTTTCTTGCCTTCTTCTTGTGTGTTTGAAAAACCTTAAGAAAACCAAAAAAATTAGTTATAGCTTTTAGCTAGCTTACTTTTCTTGCTGTAGTAGTATTAATTAAAAGAAAACCCAAACTATTTCCTGATTTTCTTTTGCTTGTTGGGAGCTTTCCCGTGTAAATAGTTTTATTTCCTTTCTTTTCTTTGGGGTCGAGAGGAGAAGACCATAATGAAAATGTTAAAGTGGCTCTCATATGCATTATTGTTGATTTAATCAAGAGCCCATATTACCTTGTCTTCTCTTTTGTATTAAATGCTTGCAGATTCCAGCTTAGTCCAATGCACGTGCACTATTATTATTTTTCCACATCGTTCGGTCGTGCAAGTGAAAGGCAATAATGATGATATATGATGACTTGATAGAGATGAGAGGAGCTGGTATGAACTCGACCTCTCTTGTTTTTGTAAATATGATTAGTTCATCGTTCCTGATTCAGCCTAATATGAATAAACATGTTTGCAATGACAATTAGAGATTATAGTTGCTTATGCCATGCTTAATTAGCTAGGAGTTTATAATGGTTTACCTTGCGTGCCAACATGCTATTAAAATGGTTGTGATGTGGTATGATAGGGTGGTATCCTCCTTTGAATGATTCAAGTGACTTGACTTGGCACATGTTCACGCATGTAGTAGAAACAAAATCAACTTAGCCTTCACGATATTTATGTTCATGGTGGATTATACCCTACTCATGCTTGCACTCAGTGTTTATTAATTTTAATGCATGTTCATGACTGTTGTCGCTCTCTAGTTGGTCGCTTCCCAGTCTCTTTCTAGGCTTCACTTGTACTAAGCGGGAATACTGCTTGTGCATCCAATTCCTTAAACCCCAAAGTTATTCCATATGAGTCCACCATACCTTCCTATATATGCGGTATCTACCTGCCGTTCCAAGTAAATTTGTATGTGCCAAACTCTAAACCTTCAAATGAAATTCTGTTTTGTATGCTCGAATAGCTCATGTATCAACTAGGGCTGTCTGTATCTTCCATGCTAGGCGGGTTATTCTCAAGAGGAGTGGACTCCGCTCCTCACTCGCGAGAAAATGGCTGGTCACCGGGATGCCCAGTCCCATGCTTTATGCAAATCAAATCAAAATAATTGCAAACAAAACTCCCCCGGGACTCTTGTTAGTTGGAGGCACTCGTTGTTTCGAGCAAGCCATGGATTGATGCTTGTTGGTGGAGAGGGGGTATAAACTTTACCATTCTGTTTGGGAACTGCCTATAATGTGTGTAGCATGGAAGATATCACCATCTCTTGGTTGTTATGTTGACAATGAAAGTATGCCGCTCAAAATATTATTTATCTCTATTTCAAAAACCGAGCTCTGGCACCTCTACAAATCCCTGCTTCCCTCTGCAAAGGGCCTATCTATTTACTTATATGTTGTCATCACCCTCTTATTAAAAAGCACCAGTTAGAGAGCACCGCTGTCATTTGCATCCATTACTATTAATTTATATTGGGTATGACTATGACTGGATCTCTTTTACCATGAATTACAATGTTTAGTCAGTCCTTGATCTTCAGAGGTGCTCTGCATTTATGTTTTGCGGTCTCAGAAAGGGCTAGCGAGATACCATCTTGTTATATCATATCATGATTGTTTTGAGAAAGTGTTGTCATCCGAGATTCATTATTATTGCTCGCTAGTTGATTATGCCATTGATATGAGTAAACATGATACCTAAATGTTATTGTGAATATGGTTAGTTCATAATCTTTGCTGAAAACTTGAATGCTGGCTTTACATATTTACAACAACAAGAGCAAACAGAGTTTGTAAATTTTTTTCTTTATCACTTTCAGTTTATCAACTGAATTGCTTGAGGACAAGCAAAGGTTTAAGCTTGGGGGAGTTGATACCTCTCCGTCGAATCCACTTTCCCAAACACTTTTGCCCTTGTTTTGGACTCTAACTTGCATGATTTGAATGGAACTAACCCGAACTGACGCTGTTTTCAGCAGAATTGCCATGGTGTTATTTTTGTGCAGAAATAAAAGTTCTCGGAATGACCTGAAAATCAACGGAGAATTATCTTGGAATTAATAAAAAATATTGGCGAAAGAATCAAGGCCAGGGGGCCCGCACCCTGTCCACAAGGGTGGGGGCGCGCCTACCCCCCTGGGCGCGCCCCCTGCCTCGTGGGCCCCTTGGAGCTCCACCGACCTCAACTCCAACTCTATATATTCATGCTCGGGGAAAAAAAATCAAAGAGAAGGATTCATCACATTTTACGATATGGAGCTGCCGTCAAGCCCTAATCGCTCTCGGGAGGGCTGATCTGGAGTCCGTTCGGGGCTCTGGAGAGGGGAATCTGCCGCCATCATCATCATCAACCATCCTCCATCACCAATATCATGATGCTCATCGCCGTGCGTGAGTAATTCCATCGTAGGCTTGCTGGACGGTGATGGGTTGGATGAGATTTATCATGTAATCGAGTTAGTTTTGTTAGGGTTTGATCCCTTGTATCCATTATGTTCTGAGATTGATGTTGCTATGACTTTGCTATGCTTAATGCTTGTCACTAGGGCCCGAGTGCCATGATTTCAGATCTGAACCTATTATGTTTTCATGAATATATGTGAGTTCTTGATCCTATCTTGCAAGTCATTAGTCACCTACTATGTGTTAGGATCCGGCAACCCCAAAGTGACAGTAATCGGGACCACTCCCGGTGATGACCGTAGTTTGAGGAGTTCATGTATTCACTATGTGTTAATGCTTTGGTCTGGTACTCTATTAAAAGGAGGCCTTAATATCCCTTAGTTTCCATTAGGACCCCGCTGCCACGGGAGGGTAGGACAAAAGATGTCATGCAAGTTCTTTTCCATAAGCATGTATGACTATATTCGGAATACATGCCTACATTACATTGATGAATTAGAGCTAGTTCTGTGTCACCCTATGTTATAACTGTTGCATGAATAATCGCATCCGGAATAATTCTCCATCACTGATCCAATGCCTACGAGCTTTTCACATATTGTTCTTCTCTTATTTACATTTCCGTTGCTGCTGTTACAATCACTACAAAACTATTAGTGTTACTTTTGCTACCGTTACCGTTACTTCCATACTACTTTGCTGCAAATATTAACTTATCCAGGTATGGTTGAATTGACAACTCAACTACTAATACTTGAGAATATTCTTTGGCTCCCCTTGTGTCGAATCAATAAATTTGGGTTGAATACTCTACCCTCGAAAACTGTTGCGATCCCCTATACTTGTGGGTTATCAGCAGCCGCATCACCAGTAGCTGACGGTGGTATCCCCCCTGCGCCCACTTCCAGGGAGGTCGCCGCGTTGACGGCGGGCAAGGGAGCCATAGGGACAGGGTTCTCGCGAGGGCTTTCAAGACTGGCAGGAAGTAGTCCCCACTCATCGAAAGGGGGCATCTACCTCGCGAAGTCCACCTTGTTCGAGCAGCAGTACAAGAGACAACCCTCCTCCGGCATGTTGGCTGGCGACGGGTCGCCCGTCAGGATCTCGAGCACAGTTCGTTGCGCCTCAAGAGGAAGCCCGGGCTCGTGAAGCCTCATGCGGTCCTTGCTGCCGGACAAGGTCCACATTGGTCGAGAGTGGCACTGGAGCGGGGCAACACACACCGGATGAAATCCTTCACAACCATGGGCACAGTCACGCCAAGATCCTTCGGCCTCTTCAACCAGAGCCAGATGTAGGCAAGACACGGGTCAGCGAGCCTGTTGTGGCCCCAGCCAGAGCTGGGAACGGCGGGTGCCGACAGAAGTGAGAGCGGGGGCTGAGCACGCCAACGTCCATGAATATCCATCGCTTCCGGAACCCGCTCGCGGACGGAGGGAGCTCGAAGTCAATCCCCGAGCAGCCATCACTGCCACGGCCTGGAAGCTCAAGCATCCCGAGCACTACCAAGGGTCAGTCAGGTGCAACGAGAAGAATTTGCAAAGAAGAGCCACGGAAGGAGCAATGCCCACCATGGCCTCGCAGACAAAGGCGAAGACAGCAAGAAGGACGATGGATTGGGGACCCAGGTGCAGCATGTGGATCTGGTAATGGGAGAGCACGGCGTTGAAGAAGGTGGAGAAAGGGGGAATCAGGCCGGCCCATAAGGTGTCAAGAAAGATGTGGACCTCGGTGACTGCCCTATCAATAAAGGCGCGAGATGCGGGCCAGGCCACAGTCTTACCCCATTCGTTGAAGTCAGCGGCGAGCGCTGGGCGGACCTTGCCCATGGCTTCCTGGTTAAGCACCACCGACCGCTCGACTGCTGGCCCAAGGGTCGGAGGTGGTTCAGCTGAGGGCGGGGACTTCTTCTTTCCTTTCTTTGTTCGGCTCGGTGCCATGGCGACGGAGAGGACGGAGCTTAGGTCAGATTGGAAGAGGAGGCTGTTGTTTCGGGAAGGCGAAAGAGTTGGGGTAGTGTGTCGCCAGCGATGAAGGAATAACTGTTTAAGTCGTGGTGGCTGCCTAGCCAGGCAGATATCAAGGCTGCGTGGGGAAGCGGGGACGCCCGCGTCCCGTCAGCCGCCACGTGTCAATCAAGGCCGCAGGTGGTTGGGGCCTGCGGCGCTCCGCACTTGCCCCTTGGCTTTGCCTCGAAGCCAAGTCCGAGCGCGCCTTGGGCCCGGGGGTCCCCAGACTTGCCTGCCTGCAGCCCACGGCGTGGCTGCACTAGCGGCCCTGTACGGCCCATCTTCACTAGCAAACACTCAAGACCCTCGCGAGGGGCCGAGCCTCGCGAGGCGGACGACACAAGACCTCCTCAGGGGTGGCCTCACTAGGCTGGCTCATGAGGAGCCGAGAGATCAAGGCGAGGGGCACCTCGCGAAGTTCCTGTGACGTGAGCCATGACGACCAAGGCAAGGCGGGCGCCAGGCGGGCGCCAGCGGGCGCAGAGTACTGGTTACCTCTTTGGTGCTAAAGGGGAAGGCGCAGGTGAGGAGTCCCGAGGCGTCAGGCAAAGGTTTCCATATCGGTGCGACGAGACCAAGACCAGCGGGACGGCAGGATGGAGGTCATCACGGAGCCCACGATAGCGTCACCACAGAGCCTTTGGCAGGCGAAGACCACCTTTTGTCAGGATAGCTTGTACTAGCTGTCCCCATTCAAATTGGTCGTTGTGGGATCCCTTCCCGCCTAATATTTGGGAAGAGGACACGGGCCTCTTTAAATAGGACTAGCCACCACCATAGTAAGTATCTCATCTTGGACTGGATCCATTCCACCAAGGCCACCACACAAGCTCACCGAGCTCAAGAACACCTCTCCTCGGGAGGCTGTTCATCCCTTGTACTTGTTCATCCAAGCCTACTAGGCAATCCACCACACCAAACTGGAGTAGGGTATTACACCACATCGGTGGCCCGAACCAGTATATACTCTTGTGTCCCTTGTTCTTCGGGTTCGACATGCTGAGCTTTGAGATTGCGGTGAGAGCGTGAGCTAGGGGGAGAGAGATCTTCGTGCGCACCCCAGAGTTCGAACCTCAAGGGTTTTGCCAGAACCCGTAATCCAACACAGGAGTTTCAGTTTCAAGCTCATCATCAGATTCAACAACATCATGTTGTATAACTCTAGCAATTTGTTTATCAAGAAAGTCACCAAGTGGCACATCATCATTAGCAAGCAAGGTACTAGCATCATCATAAGCATCATTCATAGTAGAAGTAGCATCATCAATAATTTGTGACATATCAGAGATAGCATGTGGTGGTGATGCAAATTTACTCATAACAGAACGTGAATCTAAAGCCGAACTGGATGGTAGTTTCTTACCTCCCCTCTTACTTGAGGGAAATATCTTCGGTTTAGGATCCTTCCAATTCTTCATAGTGATAATATGATAATAATCCCAAGTGACTCAACAAATGTAGCTATGCTCACCGGCAACGGCGCCAGAAAAAGGTCTTGATAACCCACAAGTATAGGGGATCGCAATAGTTTTCGAGGGTAAGTATTTAACCCAAATTTATAGATTCGACACAAGGGGGGCCAAAGAATATTTGAAGGTATTAGCAACTGAGTTGTCAATTCAACCACACCTGGAGATTAATTATCTGCAGCAAAGTGATCAGTAGCAAAGTAGTTTGATAGTTTTGATAGTAGTGACAGTAGCAACGGTGACAATAACAGTGATTGCAGTAATTTGTAGCAAGTGTAACAGTGATCATAGCAATAGTAACACAGCAAGATCAATAAGGATAAATTCGTAGGCATTGGATCAGTGACTTGTTGGATGATATTCATCATGTGACAGTTATAACCTAGGGCGATACGGCACTAGCTCTAGTTCATCGATATAATGTAGGCATGTATTCCGTAAATAGTCATACGTGCTTTATTAAAAGAACTTGCATGGCATCTTTTGTCCTACCCTTCCGTGGCAGCGGGGTCCATATTGGAAACTAAGGGATATTAAGGCCTCCTTTTAATAGAGAACTGGAACAAAGCATTAACACATAGTGAATACTCAAACTACGGTCATCACTAGGAGTGGGCCCGGTTGTTGTCACTCCGGGGTTGCCAGATCATAACACGTAGTAGGTGAATATAACTTGCAAGATCGGATCTAAAACATGGATATGATGATGAATTCATAAATGGTTCAGATCTGAGTTCATGGCACCCGGGCCTAAAGTGACAAGCATTAAGCATATCAAAGTCATAGCAACATAAATCTAGGAACATAGTGGATACTAGGGATCAAGCCCTAACAAAACTAACTCGATTACATGATGATTCTCATCCAACTCCTCACCAACCAGCGAGCCTACGAAGGAATTACTCACTCCCGGTGCGGAGCATCATGGAATTGGCGATGGAGAAGGGTTGGTGATGACGAAGAATGAAGATCCCCCTCTCCGGAGCCCCAAACGGACTCCAGATCTGCCCTCCCGAGGAAGAACAGGGCTTGGCGGCGGGCTCCGTCTCGTGGATCACGATAATTCTTTCTCCCATATTTTTTTGGAATAATGTGAATTTATAGTACTCGGGGGGTCGTCAGCGGGGCCACCAGGTGGGTACAACCCACCTGGGCATGCCAGGAGAGGGGGGCGCGCCATGGTGGGTTGTGCCCAACCAGGGGCCCCTCTCTGGTGGGTCTTGGCTCCAGAAATTCTCTTTTATTGTATAAAAAATCCCCGCAAAGTTTTGTTCCATTCCGAGAACTTTTATTTCTGCACAAAAACAACACCATGGTAGTTCTGCTGAAAACAGCGTCAGTCCGGGGTTAGTTTCATTCAAATCATGCAAATTAGAGTCCAAAACAAGAGGAAAAGCATGAGAAAAAGTAGATACGTTGGAGACGTATTAGAGCCCAGTGCCAGTTTCTATTTTTTCGTTGTTTCAGAGTTTCGCAGAAAAGGAATACCAAACGGAATAAAACTTTCGCGATAATTTTTCTTGGACCAGAAGACATCCAGAGGACTTGGAGGCAAGTCAGAGAAGCCATGAGGCGGCCACAAGGACGGAGGGCGCGCCCCCACCCTTGTCGGCCCCTCGTGAGTCCACTGACCTAGTTTCTTTGCCTATATATTCTCATATATCCCAAAACCAACAGAGAGAGCCACGAAAACACTTTTTCACCGCTGCAACCTTCTGTACCCGTGAGATCCCATCTAGGGGCCTTTCCGGCGTCCTTCCGGAGGTGGATTCGATCACGGAGGGCTTCTACATCAACACCATTGCCCTTCCGATGAAGCGTGAGTAGTTTACCACAGACCTACGGGCCCATAGCTAGTAGCTACATGGCTTCTTCTCTCTCTTTGATTCTCAATACCATGTTCTCCTCGATGTTCTTGGAGATCTATTGGATGTAATACCTTTTTGCGATGTGTTTGCCGAGATCCGATGAATTGTGGATTTATGATCAACTTATCTATGAATATTATTTGAATCTTCTATGAATTCTTTTATGCATGATTTGATATCTTTGCAAGTCTCTTCGAACTATCGATTTGGTTTGGCCAACTTGATTGGTTTTTCTTACAATGGGAGACATGCTTAGCTTTCGGTTCAATCTTGCGGTGTCCTTTCCCAATGACAGTAGGGGCAGCAAGGCACGTATTGTATTGCTGCCATCGAGGATAAAAAGATGGGGTTTTCATCATATTGCTTGAGTTAATTCCTCTACATCATGTCATCTTGCCTAATGCGTTACTCCATCCTTTATGAACTTAATACTCTAGATGCATGCTGGATAGCGGTTGATGTGTGGAGTAATAGTAGTAGATGCAGAATCATTTTGGTCTACTTGACATGGACGTGATGCCTATATTCATGATCATTGCCTTAGATATCGTCATAACTTTGCGCTTTTCTATCAATTGCTCAACAGTAATTTGTTCACCCACCATAATATTTTCTATCTTGAGAGAAGCCTCTAGTGAAACCTATGGCCCTCGGGTCTATTTTCCATCATAAAAGTTTCCGATCTACGACTTTAGGTTCCGATTTACTTCCTTTGCAATATTTTACTTTCCGATCTATAAACCAAAAATACCAAAAATATTTACTTTACATTTTATCTATCTCTATTAGATCTCACATTTGCAAGCAATCGTGAAGGGATTGACAACCCCTTTATCGCGTTGGGTGCAAGTTGTTTGATTGTTTGTGCAGGTATTCGGTGACTGGTTCATTGTCTCCTACTGGATTGATACCTTGGTTCTCAAATTGAGGGAAATACTTACTCTACTTTACTGCATCATCCTTTCCTCTTCAAGGGAAAAACCAACACAAGCTCAAGAAGTAGCAAAGAACGGGAGGTGGCGGCGACTCTTTATCATGAAACGCGATGAAACTTTCTCCTTGATTTTTTCTCCGAAAACAGGATTTTATAGCGTCGGAATTAGGGTATGCGGGGCCACAAGGTGGGGACAACCCACCAGGACACGCCAGAGGGGGGAGGCGCCCTGGTGTCTTGTGACCAGCCAAGGGCCCCCCTCCGATGGTTCTTGGCTCCAGTATTTTTCTTCTATTGTAAAATAATTCTCCAAAAAATTTCGTTCCATTCTGAGAACTTCTATTTCTGCACAAAAACAACACCATGGTAGTTCTGCTGAAAACAGCGTCAGTCCGAGTTAGTTTCATTCAAATCATGCAAATTAGAGTCCAAAACAAGAGCAAAAGCGTTAGGAAAAGTAGATATGATGGAGACATATCAGCCTGAGTATTGATGTCTTTATATCAAATTATAGACTATTGCTTTGAATCATTCGGATCTTAATATTAATACCCTTAAAGAAAGATACATGATAAACATGTTAGGTAGCATTTCACATCAAAAATTTTGTTTTTATCATTTACCTAGTCAAGGAAGAGCAGGAATTAAGCTTGGGGATGCTTGATACGTCTCCAACATATCTATAAATTTTTATTGTCCCATGCTATTAGAGTATCAATCTTGGATGTTTTATATAAATTTTTGTGGTATTTTATATCATTTTTTGGGACTAACCTATTAACCCAGTGCCAAGTGCCAGTTGCTGTTTTCTGCTTGTTTTCCGTTTTTCAGGAAATCAGTACCAAACAGAGTCCAAACGCTACGAAACTTGTTGACGATATTTTTTCTGGAACAAAGAACAAAGAGACCCTAGAAGCTTCGGGAGGTGACCAGATGAGAAACGAGGAGATGGCAAGGCAACAGGGCGCGCCCAGGGTAGTAGGCGCGCCCTGATGCCTTGTGGACCCCACATGGCTCCCTATGATCTAATTTCACCTATATAAATTCTCTAAAATCGGGAAACCATCAGAGAGCCACCCCAAACACTTTTTCCACCGCCGCAAGTTTCTGTTCTTCCGTGATCCCATCTGGAGGCCTTTTCTGGTACTCTACCGAAGGGGAAATTAATCACGGAGGGCTTCTACATCATCCTTGCCGCCCTCCGATGATGTGTGTGTAGTTCACCATAGACCTACAGGTCCATAGCTAGTAGCTAGATGGCTTCTTCTCTCTCTTTTATCTTCAATACAATGTTCTCCTCGATTTTATTGGAGTTCTATTCGATGTAATCTTCTTTGCGCTATGTTTGTTGGGATATGATGAATTGTGGGTTTATGATATGAATATTAAATGAGTCTTCTCTGAACTCTTTTATCCATGTTTGTTATAGCTTTGTATTTCTCTCTGATCTATCTGTTTGGTTTGGCCAACTAGATTGATTTATCTTGCAATGGGAGAGGTGCTTTGTAATGGGTTCAATCTTGTAGTGCTCTATATCTCAGTGACAAAAAGGGAGAAGACACTTATTTTTACTGTCTCCATTAAGGATAAAAAGACAAGGTTTATTCATATTGATTGGGTTTACTTTGTCTAAATCATGTCATCTTGCTTAAGGCGTTACTCTATTTTATACTTAATACCCTAGATGCATGATTGATAGCGGTCAATGGATGGAGTAATAGTAGTAGATGCAGGCAGGAGTGTTGGAAATATGCCCTAGAGGCAATAATAAATTGGTTATTATTATATTTCCTTATTCATGATAATCCTTTATTATCCATGCTAGAATTGTATTGATAGGAAACTCAGATACATGTGTGGATACATAGACAACGCCATGTCCCTAGTAAGCCTCTAGTTGACTAGCTCGTTGATCAATAGATGGTTACGGTTTCCTGACCATGGACATTGGATGTCGTTGATAACGGGATCACATCATTAGGAGAATGATGTGATGGACAAGACCCAATCCTAAGCCTAGCACAAGATCGTGTAGTTCGTTTGCTCAGAGCTTTTCTAATGTCAAGTATCATTTCCTTGGACCATGAGATTGTGCAACTCCCGGATGCCGTAGGAATGCTTTGGGTGTACCAAACGTCACAACGTAACTGGGTGGCTATAAAGGTGCACTACAGGTATCTCCGAAAGTGTCTGTTGGGTTGGCACGAATCGAGACTGGGATTTGTCACTCCGTGTAAACGGAGAGGTATCTCTAGGCCCACTCGGAAAGACATCATCATAATGTGCACAATGTGACCAAGGGGTTGATCACGGGATGATGTGAGTTACGGAACGAGTAAAGAGACTTGCCGGTAACGAGATTGAACAAAGTATCGGGATACCGACGATCGAATCTCGGGCAAGTAACATATCGATAGACAAAGGGAATTGTATACGGGATTGATTGAATCCCCGACATCGTGGTTCATCCGATGAAATCATCGTGGAACATGTGGGAGCCAACATGGGTATCCAGATCCCGCTGTTGGTTATTGACCGGAGAACGTCTCGGTCATGTCTGCATGGTTCCCGAACCCGTAGGGTCTACACGCTTAAGGTTCGATAACGCTAGGGTTATAGGGAAAGCATGTACGTGGTTACCGAATGTTGTTCGGAGTCCCGGATGAGATCCCGGACGTCACGAGGAGTTCCGGAATGGTCCGGAGGTAAAGATTTATATATGGGAAGTCCTGTTTTGGTCACCGGAAAAGTTTCGGGTGATATCGGTAATGTACCGGGACCACCGGGAGGGTCCCGGGGGTCCACCAAGTGGGGCCACCAGCCCCGGAAGGCTGCATGGGCCAAGCATGGGAGGGGACCAGCCCCAGGTGGGCTGGTGTGCCCCCCCACCAACGCCCAAGGCGCATGGGAGAGTGGGAGGGGGCAAACCCTAGTCCAGATGGGCCTTAAGGCCCACCCTAGTGGCGCCCCCCCCCTCTCCTCCCCTTGGCCACCCCCCTTGGATGGGATCTAGGGCTGTCCGCCTCCTCTTGGGGTGGAAACCCTAGAGGGGGGCGCAGCCCCCTCCCCCCCTATATATAGTTGAGGTTTGGGCTGCCCAAGACACACGAGAACGTCTCTCTTTCGGCGCAGCCCTACCCCTCTCCCTCCTCCTCTCCCGCGGTGCTTGGCGAAGCCCTGCGGGATTGCCACGCTCCTCCACCACCACCATGCCATCGTGCTGCTGCTGGATGGAGTCTTCCCCAACCTCTCCCTCTCTCCTTGCTGGATCAAGGCGTGGGAGACGTCACCGGGCTGCACGTGTGTTGAACGCGGAGGCACCGTTCTTCGGTGCTCAGATCGGAATCAACCGCGATCTGAATCGCTACGAGTACGACTCCCTCATCGGCGTTCTTGCAATGCTTCTGCATCGCGATCTACAATGGTATGTAGATGCACTCCCCTTCCCCTCGTTGCTAGATTACTCCATAGATTGATCTTGGTGATGCATAGAAAATTTTGAATTTCTGCTACGTTCCCCAACAGTGGTATCAGAGCTAGGTCTATGCGTAGTTTCTATGCACGAGTAGTACACAAAGTAGTTGTGGGCGTCGATTTTGTCAATTTACTTGCCGTTACTAGTCTTATCTTGATTCGGCGGCATCGTGGGATGAAGCGGCCCGGACCGACCTTACACGTACACTTACGTGAGACAGGTTCCACCGACTGACATGCACTAGTTGCATAAGGTGGCTAGCGGGTGTCTGTCTCTCCCACTTTAGTCGGATCGGATTCGATGAAAAAGGGTCCTTATGAAGGGTAAATAGAAATTGGCATATCACGTTGTGGCTCTTGCGTAGGTAAGAAATGTTCTTGCTAGAATCCCATAGCAGCCACGTAAAACATGCAACAACAATTAGAGGACGTCTAACTTGTTTTTGCATGGTATGCTATGTGATGTGATTTTGCCAAAAGGATGTGATGAATGATATATGTGATGTATGAGATTGATCATGTTCTTGTAATAGGAATCACGACTTGCATGTCGATGAGTATGACAACCGGCAGGAGCCATAGGAGTTGTCTTTATTTTTTGTATGACCTGCGTGTCATTGAATAACGCCATGTAAATTACTTTACTTTATTGCTAAGCGCGTTAGCCATAGAAGTAGAAGTAATCGTTGGCGTGACAACTTCATGAAGACACAATGATGGAGATCATGGTGTCATGCCGGTGACAAAGATGATCATGGTGCCCCGAAGATGGAGATCAAAGGAGCAAAATGATATTGGCCATATCATGTCACTATTTGATTGCATGTGATGTTTATCATGTTTTGCATCTTATTTGCTTAGATCGACGGTAGTAAGTAAGATGATCCCTCACTAAAATTTCAAGAGACGTGCTCCCCCCTAACTGTGCACCGTTGCGAAGGTTCGTTGTTTCGAAGCACCACGTGATGATCGGGTGTGATAGATTCTAACGTTCGAATACAACGGGTGTTGACGAGCCTAGCATGTACAGACATGGCCTCGGAACACACGCAATACACTTAGGTTGACTTGACGAGCCTAGCATGTACAGACATGGCCTCGGAACACAGAGGACTGAAAGGTCGAGCATGAGTCGTATAGAAGATACGATCAACATGGAGATGTTCACCGATGATGACTAGTCCGTCTCACGTGATGATCGGACACGGTCTAGTCGATTCGGATCATGTATCACTTAGATGACTAGAGGGATGTCTATCTAAGTGGGAGTTCATTTAATAATCAGATGAACTTAATTATCATGAACATAGTCAAAAGGTCTTTGCAAATTATGTCATACGCTTTAGTTCTACTGTTTAAGATATGTTCCTAGAGAAAAATTTAGTTGAAAGTTGGTAGTAGCAATTATGCGGACTGGGTCCGTAAACTGAGGATTGTCCTCATTGCTGCACAGAAGGCTTATGTCCTTAAAGCACCGCTCGGTGTGCTGAACCTCAGCGTCGTCTGTAGATGTTGCGAAACATCTGACACACACGTTTTGATGACTACGTGATAGTTCAGTGCGTAATGCTAACGGTTTAGAAATGTGGCACCAAAGACGGGTTTTTGAAACGTCACAGAACATATGAGATGTTCCGAAGACTGAAATTGGGATTTCAGACTAGTGCCCACGTCAAGAGGTATGAGACCTCTGACAAGTTTCTTAAGCCTGCAAACTAAGGGAGAAAAGCTCAATCGTTGAGCATGTGCTCAGATTGTCTGAGTACCACAATCGCTTGAATCGAGTGGGAGTTAATCTCCCAGATGAGATAGCGATGGTTCTCCATAGTCACTGCCACCAAGCTAGTAGAGCTTCGTGATGAACTATAACATATCAGGGATAGTTATGATGATCCTTGAGCTATTCGCGATGTTTAACACCGCGAAAGTAGAAATCAAGAAGGAGCATCAATTGTTGATGGTTAGTAAAACCACTAGTTTCTAGAAGGGCAAGGGCAAAAGGGATACTTCATGAAACAGCAAATCGTTTGCTGCTCTAGTGAAGAATCCCAAGGTTGAACCCAAACCCGAGACTAAGTGCTTCTGTAATGAGGGGAACGGTCACTGAAGCGGAACTACCCTAGATACTTGGTAGATGAGAAGGCAGGCAAGGTCGACAGAAGTATATTGGATATACGTTATATGAATGTGTACTTTACTAGTACTCCTAGCAGCACTAGGGTATTAGATACCGGTTCGGTTGCTAAGTGTTAGTGACTCGAAATAAAAGCTGCGGAATAAACGGAGACTAGCTAAAGGTGAGATGACGATATGTGTTGGAAGTGTTTCCAAGCTTGATGTGATCAAGCATCGCATGCTCCCTCTACCATCGAGATTTGGTGTTTGCGTTGAGCATGATTGGATTATGTTTATCGCAATACGGTTATTCATTTAAGGAGAATAATGGTTACTCTGTTTATTTGAATAATACCTTCAATGGTCTTGCACCTAAAATGAATCTCGATCGTAGTGATACACATGTTCGTGCCAAAAGATATAAGATAGTAATGATAGTACCACATACTTGTGGCACTGCCACTTGAGTCATATTGTTATAAAACGCATGAAGAAGCTCCATGTTGATGGATCTTTGGACTCACTCGTTTTGAAAAGATTGAGACATGCGAACCATGTCTATTGGTATATATGCATGAAGAAACTCCATGCAGATGGATCGTTTGGACTCACTTGATTTTGAATCACTTGAGACATGCAAATCATACCACATGGGCAAGATGACTGAAAAGCCTCGTTTTCCGTAAGATGAACAAGAGAGCAACTTGTTGGAAGTAATACATTTGATGTGTGCGGTCCAATGAGTGCTGAGGCATGCAGTGGATATCGTTATGTTCTTACTTCACAGATGATTTGAGTAGATGCTGAGTGTATTTACTTGATGAAACACAAGTCTGAATTATTGAAAGGTTCAAGTAATTTCAGAGTGAAGTTGAAGATCGTCGTGACAAGAGGATAAAATCTCTGTGATATGATCATAGAGATGAGTATCTGAGTTACGAGTTTGGCACACAATTAAGACATTGTGGAAAGTGTTTCACAATTAATACCGCCTGGAACACCATAGTGTGATGGTGTGTCCGGACATCATAGCTGCACCCTATTGGATATGGTGCATACCATGATGTCTATTATCGAATTACCACTATCTTTTATGGGTTAGGCATTAGAGACAACCGCATTCACTTTAAAAGGGGCACCACGCAATTCCGTTGAGACGACACCGTTTAGACAAACCTAGGTTGTTGTTTCTTAAAAGTTTGGGGCTGCGATGCTTATGTGAAAAAGTTTCAGGCTGATAAGCTCGAACCCAAAGCGGATAAATGCATCTTCATAGAATACCCAAAACAGTTGGGTATACCTCCTATTTCAGATCTGGAAGCAAAAGTAATTGCTTCTAGAAACAGTTCCTTTCTCGAGGAAAAGTTTCTCTCGAAAGAATTGAGTGGGAGGATGGTGGAGACTTGATAAGGTTATTGAACCGACACTTCAACTAGTGTGTAGCAGGGCACAGGAAGTTGTTCCTGTGGCACCTACACCAATTGAAGTGGAAGCTTATGATAGTGATCATGAAACTTCGGATCAAGTCACTACCAAACCTCGTAGGATGACGAGGATGCGTGCTACTTCAGAGTGGTACGTGATCCTGTCTTGAAAGTCATGTTGTTAGACAACAATGAACCTACGAGCTATGGAGAAGCGATGGTGGGCCCATATTCCGACAAATGGTTAGAAGCCATGAAATCCGAGATAAATGGATCTTTAAGAAGAAGACGGACATGGACGGTAATGTTACCGTCTATGAAGCTCGACTTGTGGCAAAGAGTATTTCCACAAGTTCAAGGAGTTGACTACGATGAGATTTTCTCATCCGTAGCGATGCTGAAGTCCGTCGGAATCATGTTAGCATTAGCTGCATTTATGAAATCTGGCAGATGGATGTCAAAACAAGTTTCCTTACCAGTTTTCGTAAGGAAAGGTTGTATGTGATACAATCAGAAAGGTTTTGTCGATCCTGAGGATGCTAAAAGGTATGCTAGCTCCAGCGATCCTTCCATGGACTAGAGCAAGCATCTCGGAGTCAGAATATACGCTTTGATGGAGTGATCAAAGTTTTTGGGTTTATACAAAGTTTGTTAGAAACTTGTATTTACAATAAAGTGAGTGGGAGCGCTACAACATTTCTGATAAGTATATGTGAATGACATATTGTTGATCCGAAATGATGTAAAATTTCTGGAAAGCATAAAGGGTTGTTTGAAAGGAGTTTTTCAAAGGAAGACCTGGATAAAAGCTGCTTACATATTGGGCATCAAGATCTATAGAGATAGATCAAGACGCCCGATGATACTTTCAAAGAATGCACACCTTGACATGATTTTGAAAGAGTTCAAAATAGATCAGCAAAGAAGGAGTTCTTGGCTGTGTTACAAGGTGTGAGTATTGAGTAAGACTCAAGACCTGACCACAGCAGAAGAGAGAGAAAGGACGAAGGTCGTCCCCTATGCTTCAGACATAGGCTCTACAGTATGCTATGTTGTGTACCGCACATGGAGTGTGCCTTGCCATGAGTTGGTCAAGGGGTACAATAGTGATCCGGGAATGGATCACATGACAGCGGTCGAACTTATCCTTAGTATCTAGTGGACTAAGGAATTTTCTCGATTATGGAGGTGAAAAGGAGTTCGTCGTAAAGGGTTACTCGATGCGAACTTTGACACTAATCCGGATGACTCTGAGTAGTAAACCGGATTCGTAGAGTAGAGCAATTATTTGAAATGGCTCCAAATAGCGCGTGGTAGCATCCACAAGATGACATAGATATTCGTAAAGCACACACGGATCTGAAAGGTTCAGACCCGTCGACTAATAACCTCTCTCACAAGCATAACATGATCAAACCAGAACTCATTGAGTGTTAATCACATAATCATGTGAACTAGATTGATGACTCTAGTAAACTCTTTGGATGTTGGTCACATGGTGATGTGACCTATGAGTGTTAATCACATGGTGATGTGAACTAGATTATTGACTCTAGTGCAAGTGGGAGACTGTTGGAAATATGCCCTAGAGGCAATAATAAATTGGTTATTATTATATTTCTTTATTCATGATAATCGTTTATTATCCATGCTAGAATTGTATTGATAGGCAACTCAGATACATGTGTGGATACATAGACAACGCCATGTCCCTAGTAAGCCTCTAGTTGACTAGCTCGTTGATCAATAGATGGTTACGGTTTCCTGACCATGGACATTGGATGTCGTTGATAACGGGATCACATCATTAGGAGAATGATGTGATGGACAAGACCCAATCCTAAGCCTAGCACAAGATCGTGTAGTTCGTTTGCTCAGAGCTTTTCTAATGTCAAGTATCATTTCCTTGGACCATGAGATTGTGCAACTCCCGGATGCCGTAGGAATGCTTTGGGTGTACCAAACGTCACAACGTAACTGGGTGGCTATAAAGGTGCACTACAGGTATCTCCGAAAGTGTCTGTTGGGTTGGCACGAATCAAGACTGGGATTTGTCACTCCGTGTAAACGGAGAGGTATCTCTGGGCCCACTCGGTAGGACATCATCATAATGTGCACAATGTGACCAAGGGGTTGATCACGGGATGATGTGAGTTACAGAACGAGTAAAGAGACTTGCCGGTAACGAGATTGAACAAGGTATCGGGATACCGACGATCGAATCTCGGGCAAGTAACATATCGATAGACAAAGGGAATTGTATACGGGATTGATTGAATCCCCGACATCGTGGTTCATCCGATGAAATCATCGTGGGACATGTGGGAGCCAACATGGGTATCCAGATCCCGCTGTTGGTTATTGACCGGAGAACGTCTCGGTCATGTCTGCATGGTTCCCGAACCCGTAGGGTCTACACGCTTAAGGTTCGATGACGCTAGGGTTATAGGGAAAGCATGTACGTGGTTACCGAATGTTGTTCGGAGTCCCGGATGAGATCCCGGACGTCACGAGGAGTTCCAGAATGGTCTGGAGGTAAAGATTTATATATGGGAAGTCCTGTTTTGGTCACCGGAAAAGTTTCGGGTGATATCGGTAATGTACCGGGACCACCGGGAGGGTCCCGGGGGTCCACCAAGTGGGGCCACCAGCCCCGGAAGGCTGCGTGGGCCAAGCGTGGGAGGGGACCAGCCCCAGGTGGGCTGGTGCGCCCCCCCACCAAGGCCCAAGGCGCATGGGAGAGTGGGAGGGGGCAAACCCTTGTCCAGATGGGCCTTAAGGCCCACCCTAGTGGCGCCCCCCCCCTCTCCTCCCCTTGGCCGCCCCCCTTGGATGGGATCTAGGGCTGGCCGCCTCCTCTTGGGGTGGAAACCCTAGAGGGGGGCGCAGCCCCCTCCCCCCCTATATATAGTTGAGGTTTGGGCTGCCCAAGACACACGAGAACGTCTCTCTTTCGGCGCAGCCCTACCCCTCTCCCTCCTCCTCCTCTCCCGCGGTGCTTGGCGAAGCCCTGCGGGATTGCCACGCTCCTCCACCACCACCACGCCATCGTGCTGCTGCTGGATGGAGTCTTCCCCAACCTCTCCCTCTCTCCTTGCTGGATCAAGGCGTGGGAGACGTCACCGGGCTGCACGTGTGTTGAACGCGGAGGCACCGTTCTTTGGTGCTCAGATCGGAATCAACCGCGATCTGAATCGCTACGAGTACGACTCCCTCATCCGCGTTCTTGCAACGCTTCCGCATCGCGATCTACAATGGTATGTAGATGCACCCCCCTTCCCCTCGTTGCTAGATTACTCCATAGATTGATCTTGGTGATGCGTAGAAAATTTTGAATTTCTGCTACGTTCCCCAACAAGGAGTTGATCTACTTGTCTCGGACATGATGCCTATAAACATGATCATTGCCTTAAATATCGTCATAACTACGCGCTTTTCTATCAATTGCCCAACAGTAATTTGTTCAACTACTGTATGTTATGCGCTTGAGAGAGAAGCCTATAGTGAAAATATGGCCCTCGGGTCTACTTTTATCATATATAAAAACACAAAAATACCTTGCTGCAATTTTATTTATTTTATTTTGTTTTGCAATTTATTTATTTACCTATCACTACAAGATTTAATCATTGCAAGTAACCACCGAGGGGATTGACAACCCTCTTGTTTGTGTGGGGTGCAAGTGTTTGCTTTTGTGTGTGTGTGTAGGTACTGCTAATGAGGTTCTGTGTGGTCCTCCTACTGGATTGATAACCTTGGTTCTTAACTGAGGGAAATACTTATCTCTATTGTACTCCATCATCCTCTCCTCTTCGGGGAAATCCCAATGCAGCTCACAAGTAGACACCCCACAACAAGTTTTCACTCAGGGGATCGTTTTCACCAACTGTGAAGCAAGAAAGAAATTTCAGAGGCTCGGTACAAGGAAGATCAAAGCATCCAAGCGGCTTGTGAGCCAACACTCGCTAAGGTAGGTATTACTAATGATTTCAATTTGCTTTGTGATAATGCCGGGTTGCATCATTTTGTTTATGAGGGATGTGATACATACGAACGCATGATGCTTGAGTTTCTCAGTAATCTCTTGCATAATGTTGGTTTGATGCCAAATACATATGAGGAAGAGAGGATCATTTTCCATCTCTTGGACCAAGATTTTTTACATCACTCTTGATGAGTGGTGTAACCACTTTGGCTTCCCCAACAACCATGATGATCCGCTATGTTTATGAGTTTACTGACCCGCACCCAAGGCAATCCTTCAACAAGATGAGCATTCGTGGCTTAGGAGACAGTAGTATTGAAAGTCCTGCTATACATTATCTCTATTACATTATGAATAACTCATTGCGGGCACAAGGAGAAGTTTCTAAGGTGAATGAAGAGAATATGCTAATTCTCGGGAAAGCAACAAACTTTGTCGTCGGTTATTCACCCAACCTAGCGGCAATACTTTTGCTACACCTCGTGCATCAGGCAAATCATGCACAAGGAGATATCGTGTGTGGAGGAGTGATCACCATCTTGTCCAACTGCCTTGGTCTCAACTACAATCACCTTTGTCCCATTGTCAGTAACAACCTTGTTAATATTCGTGTTCTTACTAGCGCTGGAATGGTAGTAGTTAGCCATGGTTGTCATTGCATCAGAATTCCTAGAGTGGCATACTTGTTGCCCACTCCTATGCCTAACCATTTTTTCATAGAACATGGACAATTGCGTTATGTTGGACAAGCAGGAGATGCAACTTTTAACCAAGAAGGCCCAGAACCCGAGCAAGTAAATGAAGAAGAATTCGCTAGCGACGAAGAAGAGGAGCAACCCCAAGAGTAGGCACAAGAAGAAGCCTACACCACCTATGCGGACCTCTGAAGGCTCCAGGACTCTATTGATTACATGAGCAACCTCGCCACGCCCCTTCGAGGCACATATGCCTACATGAACATGAACTTTCACCAACTGGAGCCAAGAATGGGCTCCTGACCAACCGCCACAATGATCCCGCTGGTTTGGGCTTACAAAAGCTTAAGCTTGGGGGAGGTCATCACCACTTCTACATCTAGATGTGGCGATATTATTTGCATAAATTGTAATGAGGTTGTACTTAAGCTCGTGGAGCTTCAAAACACTTGTGTTGGTTTGTTCCAACATTTTGCTTTTTATTTGATTTTGTTTGTTTTTTCTTTGTGATTTTTCATTTACAAGTTAGTTTTCAAAAACCCACAAATAAAAAATAGAATAAGCTTTGCTTTGCTCTTACTCTTCTTACCCCTTGGAGTTCATTTGCATTTTTTTGAGTGGAGTTGATCTACGATGGACAACGAGGAATGCAAGAGTAAGGAAGAGAAGTGTGTAAATTCACAACCGTAAAGGTATGTCCTACGACTCCCATCTTTTACACTTGAAAAACTTAGAGTAGATCTGGTCGTAGTATGTGTGATATCTGCAAATGGGAGCAAATCTTGATAATTAAGAGGAAGTTTTGTTCCAGTAGCCAAAATAATTTTGTAGCCTTTGTTCTGTTTAGTCTAGACAACCAAGACTTCCCGTGGGACTGTTTGTAAACGAAATGATCTTAATTAATAATAACCATGCACAAGAGAAAGTATTCAAAGACTTGGGAGTTGAGAAAAATTGTAGAGAGGATGATGTTTGAGATGCTCAACCCCATATTGTTAATTTTAATAGACTTGATAACACTTGTGGATTAAATTGTCTAGAGGAACTTAGTTGAATGGTGAACGAGATTATGCCAAAAATATGTGGTGTATCTCTTACATGGTGCTTCAGCTTTTGCTAGTGCCATGGCCCTCCTACTATATGCATGTGTACGTGTGAAAATGTGGCTTTGTCACCTTTCTTGATGTTATGCTGAGGACTCCGCTAGCCAATGAACGATCCACCAAGAGCAATAGCTCTGATTTCGGCTATGAGTTTGTTACCGTATGTAGTGGCAACACTACAAACACATATTATTAGGATTTCTCTTGAATGGGTGTGCATGTGCTAAGTAAAGGGGACTGATCAAAAGAGCTTGAAAGAGACAACTATCAAAGGTCCATAGTTCCCAAACATTAAGCCACTGCGAAACTCTATACATGATCACTTATTTGGCATAATGGCATGACGTGACAACCAAAGTTTCAGCAAACAATGATTGAAATGAATTCCTTAAGAGCCTTGAGGATGAGAGAAGTGTGGGCAGGTTTATGAGCACTAAAGCATCATGTTTTTCTACATGCCTTTCACTCCCCAATATATGTTCTTATGGCTCTATCAAAGAAAACACTTCCGTGCATTCCCGACAAGCAAGTGTTGTCTAGAATAAATAGAATAGAGTGTTGCAAAGTTGTTTTATCTAGTACATCAAGAACTTTGTGTTGATTATCTTTGCTTCACTAATGCTTGCACAATAACCATGCAACCGCGAAATCTATACTAAGTTTTCAGGTCAACAAGCGGAGGGCTACCTAGGCGTACCATCGTAAGTGAACCAAAACCTTCTCATTATTTTGGTTTAAACAACTAAGTTCCTTATGATTCAGATTTCTCCCTATGTTGCTCGAGGACGATCTAGTTTAAGCTTGGGGGAGTTGATGGGTGATATTTTACACTCATTCACCCCAGTTTAAATCGAGATATTTCATTTAGAAAGAGATATTCGCTCCGATATTGCTACTAATGACTGATGAATGAAAAGAATTCCACAAATCCTCTCTTTAATCTGTTTCCACCAGAAATGGGCTAAGAAGGGAAGAAATCACGTGAGAACATGGAAAGGAATGGAAATGAAGGAATAAGCAATCAACAGGAGGCATGCCATAAGAAACAACACAAAATACAACATTCCATACGACCATGAGTGCTTGTATGGCATGGATTTCTAGGCAGATCTTCCACCTGAACAACTTTTATAAAGGGGACACTATCAAAATGTCAATAGAGGAGCGTCGAACGAAGCCAGAACAGAACCGTCCTCGTCCATCTTTGCAAACCCTAGCCGCCGACATTTCCATCTCCATAGCCACCACCGCCATAGTTTATCTTCCTCTAGTTCATACTTGTAATCGTGCATCGCACAAGGCATCCATTGTAAGACATATTTGCAATCAATAAATCTTCAAGATGTGTTCTTCTTGCGATCCGATCTCCATGTGTGAGTAGTTCGGTAAGGTATGTGTTGAGGCATAGGCCTTGCAACCCTCTGTATTTATTTTGGGGATCAGTGGAAGGGCTTTGAATTAATATCCTGCATGTGTGAAGTAAAATTGTTCTGTAGATGTATCTTGTCTTGTCCGCGATCTTCATCCATGCAGGTATCGAGGATCATGGAGATCGAGCAACTGTAAGGCTCGGAACAAGGAGAAGTGAAGTGTTATACAGAACACCGGTGACAGTAAGGTTCAGTATGGTAACAAGAATCCAATCCTTGGGGATTCCTGAGGTGTAGTCATTAAATTCCCAAAGCCCTTGTCTGATTACTTAATATTAATTTATCGAGGCAACTCCGCGCGATGGATAAGGTCTGCGGTAGGACAACTGATTCTTGATGCAGGACTCGTGCCGGCCAAGATGTTATTTAGACACATCCCCCACTTCGGTTCGTAACAAGCACATTTCGATGGGTGACTTCCAGGCACAAATTAAGATCATATCTGGTCCCAACATAAATACATGGTTGTAAGCATTAAGACCTCATACTCGTTCCTCTTTTTATTATAAGTGTTTGAATCACTGTTTGCTTGATTGATCTGGTCAAAAGCTGGAATTGATCCTCTGACATAAGCTTGGTAAAGAACATTGCCTCACGGGAATCTTCCTCTCATGGGTTTGATAACCCAGGGTCACCTCTAGGGAAATAGGTGTGGTACTCTTTTCTGTTCCATTACCAGATCACTAAAAGGAGGTACCAACATCTCGTGTTTGGGACGCTGCGGGACCTGGTCAACTCAGTTTATGGTCTTTCCGTCCTTCGTTACCCGATCGGTGTAGGTCCACAGTGTGGTTTGTGGGTCCCATTAGTGGTTGGTGTCAAAGCTACCCGTCTATTTATGTGGTTTTGGTTTGCTTCATTCCTTACTAATGCGCTTGTGGACGTGTGGGGCTCCGGTCGTTTCATAAGGTTGTCGTATAGTGTGTGGGCCGTTAACAGCTGGTCTGGTAGTTCTTTGTGGTCACTTTGCGTCTTCCTGCCTATTCGTCTATTTGCTTGTGTTAGCGGGATGCATGCGGGGTGGCTTGCTTCCTGATTTTTTCCTTGGGGTAGAGAGATTCACGAGTGTTACTACTCAGGGGTCCATTGGTCGACGCAGTGGCGTGGGTCAGTGCATCGGTGTGCACGCTAGGCGTGTGGCGTCCCATCGTATGCCCTCGCAGATAAATGCAGTCGTGTTGGCAGCTGGACAGCTGGAGGTTTGGTTCATCGAGATAGTGGTGTGCATTGGTTGGGGCGCCAAGAGCGTGGGGTGCCATTGTATGCTGCTTTAAACGTGGTTGCGTGTTTGAGCCGATGGGTGGGCTGCTAAACCGCACTTATTAGCGTGTCTTGGGTGGGGTGATGAGTGGGCGTGGTATAGATGGTGGGCATCTCCTATGATAGTATCGGTGTGCCATGTGGACCGATGAGAGCCAAGATGTACATTTATCATAACTTTATGGTCTTCGCGAGATGGCTTAAATGTCGAGCATTTTTCGAATGTGTTTGTGGTTATGCCATTTTGGAGCACCCATGACAGAGGAAGCATGCCAACTTAATGGCAGTTGCCGCGTGCCAACTGCCCATTCCTATCACGCCGCGTATCCTCGACGTCTTCCACACTTCACCTAATGGTCATTGGGCACGCCTATAAAATGTTGGTCACCAGACATGAATACACAAGTGCATTCAATGGACACACTCTCTACTTATCACTGTTAGAGTTTGCTTGACTTCTTAGTTGCATTTGGTCTTTTCGTTTGAATCCCTAGGCCCTTGCAGTCATGGTGAGATTGGCTATCTTCCTAGGTCCATTGGGGCACAAAGAGGTTTCGTAACTGTGTGTACAATTACTGATCATTGATTGTAATCGCTTTGCTCCCATTGGTTCGATAAACATTGAGGTCACTTAAGGAAAATATTGTTTTCTACAAACCCCTGTACTTTGTGCATAACAACTTCATGGTAGAGTGGAAGCAACGCCCTATGGAAAAAGATTGACACAGATCCACAATGTGTTGGGCAACTGAACCAAGTCTATGAGCGTAAACTTTCATGACTAACTTGAAAAGCATGTTGATTAGGGCTATGGGCGGAATTGCGTAATACAGTCCACATCTTGCACCTTAGGAATCGTAGCAAGACAAGAAGTTAAGAGCCGCGGTATCAGCCATCCGTAAGGTGAATCCATTAACAATCTCACCAACTAATCAATTAGCATTGGTTTAAGAAAGCCCCTTTTTTGAAAAACACACACACACGCTAAGACCCCTTTCCGGCCCGGGATCAGTGTCCTTCCAATAGACCTAAAGTCGCCTTTGTTTCCTCGCACGGAAGGG